>NW_023396594.1:69358-266858 GCF_011125445.2 Fundulus heteroclitus
GGCAGGGGCTGTGCAATGGCACTGGGACCACATCCTGAAAAGAGTCTGTGAAAAGCAGGTAATGACCAATTCCCAATTTTAGCCATTTTTTTCCCCCAAATTAAATGGTATTGCTCTTTGATGTCAGGCTGCTTGGAAAATAAGAAATTTGCAGCACCTATTAAAAGATTTCTACTAAGACCAACGAGTGCTTGACCCAGAGAAGAAAAAAAAAAAAGAGAGCGGTCTAGAGGGGTGACGAAAGGCGCTTGGGCACTGGTATGACTACAGGTGATGACTGAACCCCAGACCACCTGGCTCCCTGCCAGGTCAAGCATTAATGCAAGGAGCCTGTCCTTTGATAATCTCAGACATCTCAGGAATACAGCAGTAGTGTCCAGTTCAGGAATGCCGCACATGGCAAAGACGAGACAGCTCAGACGAAGGTTCACAGTCGGTCGCATTGTTAACGCGCACAGCTGTTTGAACATCAGAAGAAAATAAACTGCTTTTCCTAATTATCTCTACATTGCATACTAATGTGGCATAAACCCATATGATGTTCTTTAGGCTTTGTCACCCCCCTGACCAACGTTTCACCAATTCACTTCTTCCTCATAACAGAAGTGAAAATAGTTTGGAAACTTTTTAGGTATCATGTGACAAAATGACTTTAATTGTGATTATAAGGTTGGTTTGTTGTTGTAGCTGTTAAAGATTGGACATAGAGGTGGAAAAAAACACCCATATTTCAGAGTTCCCACACATTTTTTTTATGCCCAGGTTTCATACCTTTACAAGTTCAAATAAGAGTACTCAAGTCCATGTTTGACCCTTTTTTAATTACTGACACATTAATTAGGGCTGCATGGCATCAAGAAAATATACAATCGCAATATCAGTGGTGCATTGCAAAGGCACTACTACCTCCAACCAACCAAGATTTCCTCAGCGTTTCTGTTCCTATTTACAATTGTCTAATCTCTAATTTTTCGATCTCGGTTAATAAAAGCTTCATATCAGGCTGTAATAAATATACTAATGACATTCAGAGAAATATGTCTGCTTACCAAATAGTGCACACGAATGCTCGATTTTGGACATGCTGATATTGCAATGACAAGTGCTGTTTGATATTTTCAGTTCTGTGACTGATGGACAAATGGATGGATGGACATGGATGAACGATGGATGATTGGACGGATAAACAGATGGACACAAAGAGACGGGGATAGATGGACAGATACAAAGATCGACAGATGTGCAGGTGGATGGATGGATGGACGGACGGACAGGGAAAAGTCAGGAAAAATAAACACTTTTCAATACTTATCCATACCCGATAAGTACCTGAACACTCTAATTTCTATGAGATTTCCAAGCAGCATAGGAAACCCAAAGCTTTAATTTTGTTTCCAGCTTTTGTACTTCTAACACATCTTCTTCTAGCGCTCTCCTCAATCAGTCTCTACCAAGAAACCGAGCTCAGTGACCAGTTTCCCCTCTGGAGCCCTGCAGAGTTACAGCACACATCGTCCCGCTGTAGCTGGCTGAGTCCCACAGAGACAGTTGCTCTTGTCAATCACAGCGGTGGGGATCAGAAAAGTAAAAACTAACTGAAAACCCTCTGAATAATTTAAGAAGGGATGTTCAGAAGCCTGAACAGTTTGGCACACCATAAACAACCCGGTAATGATGCACCTGGATTCAGTCTTAAGCCCCTCTCCCTCCTGTATAGCATATTAAAGCAAAACTTGGTGGAGGCACATGTAAATGCCTTTTATAGGATAATCTTAGTTTTTACTTTTTAGAGATGTAAATAAATTTAAGTGGACTTGACGAGACTTTGTTGCATGACATGTGTAAACATACATCGCCTCTTTTATACCTCTTAATTGAAAGAAACCTCGCGTTCAAATACAACCTTGGGGCAAAAAAGTGCAGTGATCAAGTAATTTATGCCAGAAATAAACATTGACTTTCAAATGCACCACCGCCTGAAGCCAGGCTTTGAGGCTGATTTGATCTCCCTTTGAGATTGTGAGAGATATGCCCATTCCCCCCCTAATCACATGCCAGAGAACATGCAATCATACAGCAACAGCTAAAGTAATCACAGTGGTGGTCTCCACCCTCTTCCCGGTATTGAGCAACAGCCCCGCAAAATCAGTGGCACTGGTAAACCATGGATATGCGCTCCTCATACAAAATCAGTAGCTCTCTATGTACACTGAGAACATGTTTGTTTATGCTGTGCTGAATAATAATCAACATTCAACGGCCAAAGAATAGCGACCACATGCAGCGTTGAGCGTTAAACGATAAGTCTGAAGATATTTAAAACCCATTCTATATATGGAAGTAAAACACACAACCTGCTTGTTGGAATATGACAAGCAGACAAATTTTACCCGTGTAACTAAATTAATCATCATCCTGTGAAAACAAGAGAAACATGTTACTCTTCTCTATGCACTATACAGTGGCTTAAGGTTATTCATACTCCTTGAACATTTCCACATTTTCTCATGTTTCTATAAACTTCAATTTATTTCATTGTGATTTCATGTGGTAGACACACAGTGTTGTGCAAAATAGGGAAGTTCAAGGAAACTTCACTTGAAATACCTGTGTGGTAAATGAAGAATTTGTTCCGGGACCTTTTATTTTTTTTACTAAACATTCTTTCTCCTCTATAAGACATCATAAAACATTATGTCTCTTACTGTATCATCTATATGCTGATGATATTCAACTGTAATGTTCTTTTAGACCCTTTAAGACTTATGATTTATCAGACTGTTTGACAGAAATCACACAATGGCTTCAGAACAACTATTTAGAACGAATTGTTGACAAAACAGAGACTTATTATTACCACTGATGATAAAATAACTTTTATCAGGCAGTATTTTTCTTTTTTGGCACCGTCTCTGCAAACCAATACAACTAGGGTATCACGTTTAACAGCTCTATATCCTTTGAACATCATTCTAGACAATTGGTCCGAAATTGTTTTTATTATTTCAAAGTTGAGATTGTGGGTGACAAAAAAACAACCTCTAAATGGTAGTACAAGCTTTTGTTTTGTCTCATTTGGACTAATAATAGTCTTTTTATTTGTACCAGAAAATCCGCTTTAGGTCGTCTTCAGAATTTACAGAATATGGCCCAGACTCTTAACGAGGACCAAGAGAACACATTACTCCTATTCTATTCTGGCCTCCTTGAAATGGTTCCCTTTACAGTATAGAAAGCTTTTAGCATTGTGGTGGTCCTGATGTTCAGGGTATTTCATGGCCAGACTCCTGAAATTAGTGATAGACGTGATTTCTTGACCATGTTCACGCCACATAGCTGCAATATGTTTCATTGTAATTCAGATAGGCGCAGTTCATTTTAAAGATGCCATTTTAGCGCATATTCAGACAGGGACAACCCGCGGTGGAGCTGAAGTATGTTTCCATGGGCGTGTTTACCTGCTGAATGTAACCGCTGTAAAAGTTTTATTTCTCTGATTAATAACATCTATGGACCGCTCTGTTATTGACACTCAGATCTGCTCTGACAAATCTCTCTCTCTCTCTCTCTCTCTCTCTCTCTCTCATCAAATTAAAGTTCTTCGTGGTTGTATCTTGCGACGTAAATTGTGAGTCAGATCAAGAAGCTGATGCACGAAATAAACAAAGTGAGAACATAAAGGGTAGAACATCAGTTTAGTCTGTGAATGCACCAGGATGGCCGCTTCAGAGACGTTTCAGGTTGTGGAGGAGTGGCCGATCTGAGCTACTCTTTTTTTCTTTGAGCCACTGATGCACCTGAAAATCCTCACGATTGTGTTATGGATTTTGCAACTTTATTGCAGTTTAATTCAAATTATGTTCTAATTTTCTTCCCACAACTTTTGTTATGATGGTTGTATTGATTTAACCGCAACAGATTTATTTTTAGATTTATGAGTTAATTCATGGATAAAAGATTTCAAGTTTGAAGTAGAATCTGGGCTATTTTTCTTGCAATGCCTCTACAGGTAGACCTTGCTTCCCACCAAAGTGGAGGTTGGGGATCTTGGGCTTAAAAAGGTTGGAGACCACTGATCTAAACCATTCAGTTGTAGATCTGGCTCCATACTTAGAGTCTGAAAGACTAGTAGTACTAGCATGGTGTAAAGATCTCTAACAGAGAAAAAGCTTCCTTTGCATATTTAACCACTACTGAATGAAAGCCCATATATATATATATATATATATATATATATATATATATATATATATATATATAGTCTTGTCTATTTACATCCTCAGCTGTTTGTTTTTTGAAATAAAAAAAATTATATTCCAGATAATGTTGATTCTAGATGTAAAATAAAAACAAAGCTATTCAGATAAATATAGATTGTTTTACAACTGACAAGTTCATCACGCATGATCTCCTGTAGTGTCAATAAAAAGGTAATTACTGTACTGATCCTAAGCAAGGTTACTTGTGCTCAACAGACTTTATGATTTACTATCAGCTGAAGGTGAGAGATAATAAAACTGACGTGAGGTGTGATAAAACAGTCTTTTTGTTTATGCCACCTAAACCCCAGACATATACAGCACTTACAAGCACACATACACTAAACAATTTTAGCACAAACACCCAGTGAAGGTCTCCATGCTTCAGCGTGGGGCACAGCAGTGTAAAATTGTGTTCAAATGGAGTGAATGAGGTAGCTGGAGTTTGATGAGTCTCCTGTCCTCTTCTGAACCAATAGCTCAGCCCACTCCTGCTTTATCACGGTGTGGCAGCTTACCGCTATCTGCGCCACACTAAATCAATTAGCATGTCATTAAGATAGCTTGTTCCAGCACAATAAGCATGGAGGGGCACTATGGTATCTGCAGGAACAGAGCGAGCTGAACTCTGAGAATATCTCGGCGTCCGTGTGTCAGTGTGTGGCGCGCTTTGTTTTGAGCAAAGTGGACGTGTTCACAAGCACCTGTATATCAGGAAAACAATTCAAACAACTAATAACGGGTCTTTGGTACAAGCATTTCAGACAATTGTGTGTTATTTCATAAGGTGTTTGCTTCCTTATTAATGTTAACACGCCTTATCATAACACATTTCTAATTACCTTTTGATTGATGCCATCAATTGGGAAACTTACGTTTCATTTATCAATTTTTTTCCTCTTCAAGCTAAGGATAAAACATTAATATTCAATATTAATCTCCCTGCAAACGGAATCCTCAAAGTCACCTTACATGAGAGAAACAGGTGATTATTCTGCAATTACCAGGAGTAAAGCAACACTTTGCTCTTTGGGTATAGATTGAGATGATAGGCTTAATCCCCACTGGTGCAGAGAGGATTTCTCTCTGAAGGCGAGAGCTCAATCAGACCAGTCAGATAAACACCAAAAATACTGAAGCGTTTGCCGCTCGTGATAAACTTTTCATTATCTCTGACAGCATGAGCGCTTAATCAAAGCGGCGTCTCCCTCTGCAGATAAACTACATAGCGAAAAGTTATACACTTAAGACCAACTTTCTCCTGGATCAGTTAAAAAATTTGATGTGTGATCTTAAATCTGAACACTCAAGCTGGCAACATTTAACTAGTCCAACCTGAGGTCGGGGAAATCAAAGAGCACATCATAATATCCAGACGGAGCCAGATAGTAAAAACCTCAGATCATAAAAGGCCCATTCTACAGCTTTTGGCCAAATGGCTGCCGCTAATGTATCAGAGTGCATGATGCACATTAGCACTGATGCCAGAACAGTAATTCTCTGAGACGAGGGGGGAAAAAAAACAACTAATCATGTATTCATAATTTCTCTCTAAGGCATTTTAACACCCAAATGAGGTTGCAGGTTCTAAGGTCAAAATACGCTTCCTCGTGCACAGTTTGTGGCTGAGGACTACAGCGTTTAGTAAGGCTGATGGTTCTTGATCAGGACACTTCTCCATGATTCGCTCAGTCACAGCAATCAATTCAGAGGGACTTTAAAAGATCAATGCTAGCTTTCAACACTACGGCAGTTGCACATCACCATCCTCATATCCAGGGTGGATCAACATTTGCCCCCCCCCTCTCGACGACAGATGCAACACTTGGCAAGGACATGTCATTGGGTGCCAGGCAATGAAATTTATTGCAAAATGAATGCAACGACGGAAGTAGGAAACTTCAGTGTATTTTATTGGTGCATTATTTTATCATTGAAGATATGAAGCTGATTGTACTGGAGATTTTAGCCCTGACAAACAACCAAAATAGGTCCTCGCCAAAGGTCTGTGTAGCAAAAATTTAATAAAATGTAAATTTAATTTAAAATGTTTGTCTAGGAGTTAGAATTGTAGAAGCTAGGATTGTGTGCTTTTGATAATATAATATTACTCCTGAATATTGTGATGGCTCTTTGCCTTTCATATTCAAGACGGCTGCACCACTAGCCCTACAATACAGCATCTCTGTCACCAAAATCTACATCCGATGGGGCCATCAAGGCCATGTACCAGGCCAAATATATCACCAGCTTGCAGAGTGTGATTGCGTAGGCAAAAAATAAAAAATGGCCAAGCAAATGTTGTATGAAAGCAGTCTTCCAGCACTCGTGACAGACATATTCAAACTGTTATGATGGCTGTGATTTTATATAATGTGCACCTCTTGTATAAACCAACAAACCAGTAGGTCATCACTGACAGTGCAGAAAATAACATTTGGAAGTATGCATTCGTTCAGAACTTGCTACATGTCCAAATTATTTTCCAAACACTAGTAATTTTGACCACTTTTAAGTTAGGGTCCCAATCCATTGTTTTAATCGAATGGTATCCGAGTCAGTTCATGTGGTCTGCCAAAATGCACAATACTTCATATAAATCGTTTTATTAAACTGTCTTATTGTCCACCCACATTATTTAGCTGATGCGATAAATAAAGTCTTTTCTCCCTATTTACAGTGATGTTTACTGTGAAAGATACACTACATTCCTTCATTGTGTGTGTGTCTTGTGAGCTACTCTGCACTGTGCTCAGATAGCTGTTTATGTAGGCTAGAGCAGAAAGAGCTGCTGCTACATGACGTTAAATGCAACGAGTCGAGGATTTGTTTTTACTGAAGAAAAACTTATTCTGCATGTTTTGTCCACCCAGAATTAACCGGAAATGCACTGAAATATGTTACAAGCGACGTGAAAACAGAGAGTAGATATTCTAGCCTTAGCCTGGGACTTCAGGTATGGCGTTATTGTCATCATAACCAAGATGTGTTTATTGATAACTGAAGCCATATGTCGCAACTGAGATGCATATTTAGAAATATCAGACATTACTGCAGCAACTGCTGTTTGACTAAAATATATTTCCCTGTGATGGAAACTGGAAACAGGAAAGGTTATTGGTGAGTCAATTCAAACACAATCATAAAACTAAGGTAGATATAATACTGATATTGAACTGAGAATGGGTAAAAATAAATGCCTTTTCTTAAACGATTCTGGTGGGAAAAATTCCCAAATGTCAATATATGTTTGATGTCTCTATTTCAGAAGCTGACGAAGAAGATGAAAAACAGAAAGTTACACAGTGTCATTTCCAGAAGAGTAGTCAACTATTGACTTAAAATGAAACCAAATTTGATCTCTAAATTATAGTTTGCATGTTATTTAATGGTAAAGTTTCAAAGATGGTGGTTTGGGTGATGTAAACAGAGAAGGTTTACTGTAAACCAAAACTTTTATTTGAATTTAAACTTACTTTTTGTGCATTGTTAACATGTTATCACCGTATCTTTTTATATCAAGCTTAATTATGATTTTTGTTTGATTCCTAGTCCATCCATTACAAACAATAAGTACAAGCAAAAGGCATAACAAACCTAGATAATGAATTACAAAATAAACAAGCAATTAAACAAAAACAAGAAGAACAAAGAAGAGCAACTAAATGGTATGAGAAAAAAATTAATTGCTATATTTTCAGAACTTAATCAGAAATTACATGCATATTCTGGGGGAAGTGTGATAAAACAAAATTAAAACAGGGAAAACTAACATATTTGCTTTAGTCATTGTTTCTTTCTGCACCGACATTCACTCACCGGCATTGAGATGGATATTTCTTAATGCAATATGCAAAATTTTTATGAATTGCTAATTGTTTTTCCATGGATATCAGTTATTGTGAACATGTTTTAGCCATTCTGGCAAACTAATATTTCCCCCGTTTTTCTGAAGATTTAAAATAAAACCCTAAAACTGCAATGACCATTAAGGGAACACAACAATTGCTGTGCTATAGCATTTTAAAATGTAAAAAAAAAAAAAAGAAAGAAAATATTTTTGGTTAAAACGCCCAGAATTGTAATCTCTAAATTTTATCTATTTATAATTATTTCTTCTCAGGTTCAGTTGTTAAAACTATACTTTGTTCAAAAACACTGTGTGAAATGGTCCTTCCATCCTAACAGTAGTAAATACATTATGTACTCAGATAAAGGAGGTTAAAAAATTTGATTTCTGAGAGAGCAGCAGGACTGTAAAATCTCTGACCAATCGTGTCATTCGCACCGAATAGAAAGGACCAATCAGATTCCTTCATGTCTCGTCCTGCCCACGCCTCCCTCTGTCCCTTGAGTTCTGGGGGTATCACCTTATCTATTTTTGGCATGTGGGTTTTCCCTATCATTCTGACATACTCATGTAACACCAGTGTGCCTTAGTGCCCAGTGTATGCTCGCTCCTGGTTAGTTTCCGCTTGCTGGCTGTGCATGCGGACGTCTAGTGTTTATGTATTTATGATTAGCTTAGCGGTTAGCTTTAGTGTTAGCCGTTTGTTGTAGCTCCGCTGCTCTCACCTTATACTTTGAAAATGGCTAAGAGTCGCAAGAAGCAAACCGCGTACAAGTTTAAGGGAAGAAGAGGAAGATCTCAGTAGAAAGAAATAAGACCAGAGTGGATTTGGGAGATTCTTTTCCACGCGATCCCCTTGAGGAGCAGGTAAGACGTCTTGCGCATGTGCAGTCACTCAAAAAGGGACTTGTGTTTCTTACTT
Source organism: Fundulus heteroclitus (assembly GCF_011125445.2). NCBI lineage: Eukaryota > Metazoa > Chordata > Actinopteri > Cyprinodontiformes > Fundulidae > Fundulus > Fundulus heteroclitus. Next base: position 78,390 of record NW_023396594.1, read on the forward strand.
GCATTTCCAGAAGTATCACCGACTCTACCTTTAAGTGCCTTGAGATTACATTTGTTATTAAAAGCTCCCAGTAAACTGAACAGAATTGAGTATTTTTCAAGAGAATTCATAACAATGCCAACTACAGCGTAGTAGGAAACATGCCTTCTATGTGCGCAGGATCATGTTTAATGTATATATTCTGAAGGCAAACTGCCCCAAAACGTGGCAGCCATCTGTTAAACCGATTTACCTCCACACACGTACAAGCAAAGCATCATATAATGCGGACAACTGTATTCCTTCCTAATAGCCACCAGACATTTGTGACAGAGCCTCCAGACTGGGTCTGTGAGTGAATTTATTATCAGATTTCTTAAGTGACAGATGCTACTAAGGTAAACAGATTATTGACAGAACAGAAAATGGGACGTAAACACCTGTTCTGGGAGCATCGCTGGCAGAGCAGCGAGCTTAATATTAAAGCTTAAGCCAGTGCCACGTTGAAAGGTGAAATCTCTACACATCAATTCTGTCCTGAGAAGCTCAGCGCAGCAGAGCTTATTACAGACTCTCAATCTGTCTCAAGTGCTCAGTCTGTCTCAGTAATACGGGCCTGCCGGCTCCTTGAAATGCTTCATTAAAAACCTTGGCTGTCCAGAGCCCATCCATGGCAGCCAAATAAAGTGTCAGACCACATTTTTCATCTGTAGATTAAACCTATGTAAGCCCAAATTAAACCAAATTAGATCTGAAAATGAGAAATAAACCAAAGCCAAATGACTGTAGAAGCATGCGGGCTGTGAGCAGGAGGAACCGCTTGTATGCCATCTGTAACGCTGGTGGTGCGTCCCATTTTTTTTTTCAGGATTTTTATACATTTTTCGTGGCCAAATTCCAAACCTTTCTCAACTTGAATTTGAGGTCATTCTAGACAATTTTGTTCAAATATTTTAAGTATATTTTCGACAGCTCATTATGAATATACTGCAGATATTTTGATTGCAGTAACATTTTAACTACAAAATAAAAAAGACGCTGTTAGAAAGAAGAATGGAACATTTTAGACAATGAGGCAGTAAACACAAGAAATAGGAAGGTTTTTCCCTGCAGAATTTTCTTTTTCTGTAACCAACTAGACTTGCATCACTTGAATTTCCTACTTTTCCACACCTTCCAAAAAACCTGCCTTACACTTTTATGAAACGATTTGAGCCTTGCTTTGCATCTTGCATGTGGCAAAACGTTTCTCCTTATTTTTTGGGAAACTCACATGGAAGCTGAGGCCAACCTACCTTAATTTTTCATTTTTTTCTAATGTGGCCAGAAGTCTCTTTAAAGCACCTGCAAATCCTGACAATGATGAGGATGTTTATTGTATTGCAGTGAACATGTATGTCCTATTAAGAGTGGATTTCACATTACCGCTGCTTTCCTTTGTGGACTGATGAATGCATCATGACCACACAAAGCTGGCTTGGAAGATAAAATTTCTGCAAACCCATCACAAACTGTCCCTTTTCACCCCTTTCTATCTTCCTGCCTTGTCTTACACATAATATATTCCCAGACCACAGACCACCTTTGTGGACATTTCAATTACACATCAGTTGCATGACCGCAAGCTGCCAAATTTAAATGTATCATTTCTGGATAGCACGGCTGCAGAGGCTGAAATACACAAGCAAGTCCATAATGTTGGAGAGAATGAGTCTGTGGAGAGGTTTGCAGAGGGAGCCTGTGGTCAGTGCTCTGTTACCCCTGGCATGTTAGATCCTCAGCCAGCCCATTGTGCTGAAATTCAGTCACAATGGCACAGTATCTTCCCAGAGCAGGCCCCTTATCATGGCGCTGAAATGACTCGTCTCTCTGGACGCCCACATCACAGACGCTTTGGGTCTGAACGCACAAAGCTCGAGGTGAGCGAGCACAACAATCTAGTCCTTTTGTTCAGTGCATGACAAAGTTGCTCACAAACTTCTCATTCTCACATAATCTTAAAAACCGGTGTGCAATTTATACCCTGAGCCGCTGCAGCATTGCTTAGCATAAAAAAAAAATAAAAAAAAAACATCTCACTGCCTGGTGATTGACTTTGAAGAAAGAAATGTGACTGAGAGAATGAATAAGACAGCAAAATAACTTTCACAGAACAATACATTCAAGGATTTTATTCTGAACGCTGCTATTGATTGAGCAGCTTATGCAGTAAACAGCTGTCATCTCATAATTTTTCATGGTATGATGCTGTCTGACATCGAATTGCGTCAGTTATCAATCACGCTGACTCTGCTTGTGTCAATCGACCAAATGCTGCCGTGATAAATTGCATTTCTAAACATATCTGCCAAAGAAAGTGGTTGTCATCTTGATACTGTGGGTCCATCTAAAAGCTAACACAGCTATGAATGGGGAGCATTATGCAATTTGACTGCATATTAATCTGAATGAAGCAAAAAAAAAAAAAGGAGAAAAAACATTGTAAATACTTAAAAACACCTAAACTGTATTTACTACAGATCACCTTTAAATCTAGCCAAAGCATCCTGAAGCCTTAAGAACACGAGGAAGGTATGACCTTGCTGGTTGTTGCGCTAGAAAGACAGCTGTCTGAATGTATTAGAGTCCTTCTTTCAAGCAATTTTACAAACAGAGAAATTCAATTCAATTCAATTCAATTCAATTTTATTTATATAGCGCCAAATCATGAAACATGTCATCTCAAGGCACTTTACAAAATTCATTAAGTTCTTAAATAATTCATGTATGGTTGTAAATTTAAGTAATAAGGATTGTGTTAAACCTTGATATTAAAATATCAAGGTTCAACACTGGTTGGCCCTTCACTTCCACTCTGGGGTAACTTTATTTACCCCAGAGGAGGCAGTCTGTAATTTACTAATCTGACTGGTCAGAAAACCATTTCCACCCTAACTATCAATTAAGCTGTCCGAACTCCTGCCCAAGTTAGACTTTTTGTAAAGGTCCTTCATTAGCACTATGCATTCATCTATTTTTGAGCAAAGTTCCTAAAAGACTTTGTCTGTTTTTCCCACATTTCCACTGTGGAGACTCTTATCTTTGCCAAGCAAGTCTTTTTATATGCTCCATTTGATCCCAGTGGGGATACATGGACCCAAACTTCCAACAACTGTTCCAGACGGACGAGCACCCCTGCTTCTGGTTACCCTGGGAGCGACCCTCTTGCTGTCACAAACAGATTGCCCTTGAGCCAAGCAAAAAACGGATTGGGGTTCCCTTCCGGCCGAGTTCCTGTTGATACTGTTTGAGGCCCTCACACCTCATATATGCTGCGGATGTGTGCCACTGCTACAGCATTTACACAACTGCAACTCAAAAATAACAGCAGTGACTGAGCATTAATTACATTAGCTCAAATAATGCACTGAGGAAGTTTTACTCACTTTAGGGTGCTTAAAACTAAAAGTGAAGTCACGGCTTGGTTAATTCAGCTAATGTTTATCTGACTACTTTGAGACACTCGGAGCATTAAAATTACATTTCCATATAAAGGGTTTATTCTTAAAGGAGCAATAAGTAAAATTTCATTATTTTAGATAGATAAAATAGTTTTGTGAAGAACTAAAGGTATCTTTCTAGATGGAGTATGGTATTACGTCACACACCATCTCTGTGTTCTCCAGTCTCTTGTTTACATAGCCGGGCCATCCATGCATGTATGTATGTCCATGTGAACAGCTGCCACTCAGCGCTTAGCCTTTCCCTCCCCTTAAAATGCCACCACCGCGTTCACTTAAAGACCATCAGGACCCGTTATCACCACACAAAAAACAACGGTCTTTGGCAAAGAAGCTCTCAGATAAGGAAAGAGAAAAACAAGGATTCAAGCTGCAGTTGGTAATCCTGTTCAGAACCACTTTTTGTTATATTGGGTGAAATGGTCCTTACATCCTCAGAGTAGTCAATACATGACCAATTCACTGACCAATCCCTGCCATTCGCGACAGGGATTGGTACCTTATTTATTGGTTGTCCCACATGCCAATTATTCTGCCAATCTTCCTTATTGGTTTCTGCTTGCTGGCTGTGTATGCTCACTTCTAGTGTTAACGTATCTGGTTAACTTAGCGGTTAGATTCTGTGTTACCTGTTCCTTGTAGCTCCACTGCTCTCATCGTATACTTTGAAAATGGCTGAGAGTCGCAAGAAGCAAACCGCGTGCAAATTTATCAGAAGAGAGGAAGGCCTCAGTAGAAAGAAATTAGACCAGAGTGGATTTGGGAGATTTTTCTACACAATCCCCTTGAAGAATGGAAGAGCAGGTAAGACAGTCTTGTGTATGCAAAGGTATTCAAAAAGGTACTTGAATACCTTTCCGGAAAACTTGCCAACTCTACCTTTAACATTGGCCTCGTGTTTCGAGAGCAGAAGAAGCTCCAGTTTGCCTCGGAGCTAGCGTTTCTCCTTCGGACAGGTGAGTAACAGCATGAAGTCAAATGTTTGTTTTTGTTGGTGTTACGGTCTTGTTAAAGTTGTGTTGCTATGTTGATTCAATTCAATGTAATGCTACAATTGTGGCATGTGGGTTAGTTGGAGTTTGACCAGCAATGGGCCAGGTGTTACTGTTATGTAGTCCGGCTAACACGGCATTGTTTAATGCAGCCCAGCGGGCTTATGAGCTGTCCACTGTGATCCTCACTTAAATTCAAGGCATTCTTTTTTTTTTTTGACAAGAAAATTTAACATTGAACCGGATAACTGATCTGTTAAGGAGGTAGAGAGAGACGAGGCTTGCGACACATCTTGTATTGGTCAACAGACAGTGCTCAACAGCGCACCTAGTGGTGGAATTTCACTTTTAGTTATGGAAGAAAAATACATGAAATAATAACTTCAAAACTAAAGTAACATACCCAGACACACGGAGCCCAACACTGAATCTGACCATCATGCACCATCTAAACTGGCAAAATATTGAAAAACGACACATATATTTCAAAGACATTAAATGTTAGCGTACAGGGTAAGAACAGTGTGACAGCAGATCTAACTTTTAATCAGATGATATTTTGAGCATTCAAAATTAATGACTAATGATCAATGAACCTGATTCTTAATTCTATCTTTGATCGATTACTTCTTGTCAGTGTTTCCATTTTACAATGATAAAGGCTTGATTCTACTTGCATTCATTCTTTGGTAATCTTAGTTTATAATAAACGTTCCTAAATGGAAAGGTGCAGAATTTATCCTTCAAACTGAATTCCACAGATCATGAGTGATTTATTTTATGATCCTTGATGTAAATACATTTCGTTCACTTTACTACAGAGGATATTTTTCAAGTATCCTTGTGGAAAAAAAAGGGCCTGAGATGCACCAGGAATTCTAAAGCATTGTGCAATAATGCATGAAGGGAAATGGGAGGGATGGACTCCTGATGTAACTCATGTTGCTCTGCGATTTGATCCAGCGTAAGGAAAATATTGCTGCACTTCTGGGCAAAATGCATCACTTTATTCTCTCTGATCTTGTTAAAAGCTTAGACCAAGTGAGCTTGGTCTAGTTAGAGTTAAGTATTCACTATGTATAACCAGACAGTTTTAACAAACCGTGTTTGGGCATGCCTCCAAAGACCCCCCCCCCCCCCCCACACACACACACACACACACACACACACACACACACACACACACACACACTACTACTTGAACTGTAAAATGTACTGCTTGGCTTCCCCAAAGCAGAGACACCCATAAGTCAAAGCAATACAATATTGTGTCCTTTGATCAAGTGGCAATCTTAGATGTGGAACAACACAGCTACAAAAGTCAGCTTCACACATTACCTTTTATTTACAGCAGGCAATAAGCTATATGAAACACACTTGATGCCAGAGAGCTGATGGATTCCACAACTGCATGTTACAGGAATCATCTGGCGGAGAACAAGTGTGGCAAACAGCTCATCTACTGCAAAGTAATCTGGCAACTCTGTATCATTTGGCTGCCTGTTCACAGCATTCATAACGTCGGCTGAGGGACGCTGCAGCACATCAAATTGTAAGCTTTATAAAACACCTCAATCCGCTGTGACAGATAGATATAAACAGAGCTTCGGTAAATAGAGATGACCCCCGAAGGTTACCATCACTCACTCACACAGACTGATAAATGTTCCATAAAGACTCAAACTGCCTCACGACAACTCGACAAAACTCTGGCATCATAAAACAAAAATATATCACGCTGTTCAGCCTGTTAAAGCCCGTTTGAAAGCCTTGATCCATACTGATGCAAAAGTCTCAATCTCCGAGCAGCACTTATTTCCAGATTCAGGTTGATTTCTCTTGGAGTTTGACACTGTTAATAGGTGCCGAACACGTTACAAGATAATAACATGTAGAGGTGTTGGCATTTTCCCTTGATAATCAGATCTAATCTGACATCGAGGCCACGAAGTGGAGAGCAAGATCCTCTGATAACAGTAAGGTTTATTTTCTCTGCAGAGTTACTACATAACTGTAGCTGTTTAAACATCCAGGCTTTGAATGCATTTATGTACAGCGCCTTGCACAGTAGTCATACCTCTTGAAGTGCTCACAGTTTGTTATGTCACAACTACAAACATATATGAATTTAAATGTAATTTTACCAACAAAAAGTAGAACATTAGTGGGAAGTGGAAGTAAAACTATGTGTGATTCTTTAGTAATAGAAAGTGAAAAGTTTCTATTCATCCCCGTTTACTTTGATAACCCAAAATAAAAGTATTTTTTTATATATATACAGCACAGGATTATACCAAAAAGTGCTTTACCAATAAAATAAAAACGAGATACAAAAATCTAAAACAGGTGACATAAAACTAGTATAAAGGTATAAAATCTTCGCTACATCTTAAAGTTCCCTTTCAAAGACTGTACCAAATCAATGCAGATTATAATAGTTGTTCCTCAACCTGGGAACCATAACTTAAAAAAATTGCTTTACCCAGAATCCCCTGCTACTCATAACATTGACTGCAGGTACAGACCAAACAGCAGAGGGGGCTGTTGTCCTATTTAGCAAAATATATCCATGTTCTTGAGCCTGCACCCATCATGTCTACACCCTAGGGGGTAAACCCTACAATTTGAGAGCCTCTGGTTTAATCCATGATCTGATAATGGGTTGAGTATGGCGCAACTCCAAACCTGCCAAGATGTAGATATCTACCTAAATGGAAAGGATAGGCAAGAACGACACTTGTCCAAGAAACACTGAAAGGTTCATGGTAACTCCAGAGGACCCGCAGAGACCTATCGATAAATTGGTAGAATTAATTTATATAAGTCTGCTGAAAGGATCACTAATTAAAGAATGCCAAAAAGAAAGCAATTGTTAAAACATAGTCACAACCTGGGGAGGGGATGTGGAAGAAGAAGGTGAAATGATGACATTGCTTTTTCTTGCCTACATTTAAGGCAATGTGTAGTGAAAGAAAACACCTACAATGCTTCCCATTACCCTCAATACACTATTCCTGCAATGAAACATGGTGGTGGCAGCATCATGCCGTGGGGAAACGTTACATCAGCGAGGGTAGGGAAGCTAGTCAGAGCTGATTAGAAGACGCATAGAACTAAACACAGAACAACTCTTGAAAATAACATTTCACAGGCTGCAAAAGACTCGAAACTGGGCAGGCATTACACTTTTCAGCAGGACAACGACCCAGATCATACAGCCAGAACTGAAGTGACATGGTTTGAGTCAAAGCCTGATGGATTGTTGAAAAAGTACAAACCTCATTCCAATTGAAAACCAGAAAAAAGCCTTTCAATGTGTGCAAGGGTAGACATAAATATTGTCTTGGGGTTCAAAATACAAATACAATATACATTTTATTTGTAAAAGATATTGAAAACAATTTATATGTTTCTTTCCATTTGAAAATTATGCATTAATTTGTGTTGGTCAGTGAGGTAAAACATATTTAAGTTTGTGGTAGTAACGTGACAAAATGTGAAAATGTCAAAAGGATGTAAATGCTGTCAAGCCCTGCAAATAAGATTACTAGAACTGATGAGTTATGTAATCCTGAGTTTAATAGCACTCCCCAGCAAAGACCAATTAAATAGTCAACAGACCATTTAAGCCTGATTAGTCTCAGACTGGCTTTTAATTTGATATGCATGCAGACCTCAATTTGCCAGGTGGATAAGACGTCTGTCAGATAAAGAGATGCATGGCAATTGGGGTCGTGTGGTTCAGCTGTGGACCAATCCTTTCCACTTACAACCAAAATTAAAGAAAGTGCAACGCGAAAAGCTCCTCCAAACAGGAAAATGGCTCCTGAGTGGCTGCAATTTCCTTTTTTAACCTGCATTGTGTCGTACCTTATCAGGGTTTTCTTCGATCCACTCCTTTACTGTGTTCAAAGCGATGTCCGCTGCAGGCTCATTGGGATAACCTGAGGAGATAAAAAAAAACTGTGTAAACGCATGTTGTATTCAGCATGCACATGTCAACCGGGAGACCCAAAGAAAAAGAAAAAAACAGACAGACAAAACCTATTTCTCCACAGGTAGCAGCAGCATTCCTCCTGAATCACTGACAAAACAGCACAACCTGCTCGTATCAGTGAGATGAGACCAACTGTCTGATCAACTGCTGTTGACGAATGCTGCCAGATGCAGGGTGATGTGAAAACACAGACAGACAATATTACAGGGTCTTCAAAGTGTGGATACAAGTTACATACACACAATCACACCCTCACTCATTACCACCTCAAGCAGAACTGATTAATGTTTTATCTTTACGGGGAAATTACACTTTGATGTGTGATCATGCACACTATTCTTTTGTTTTATCAGCTTGCCAACATCAAGCTGTAGTCTAGACACAATGCAGCAAACCATCATATTAACAGTTGTGTCAGCAGAGGAACCGTAAAAGTGTGTTAACACTAAAGAATAACCGTTCCTTGATTATTTTCTAATTAGACCAGAAAAAAGGAAGACTGCTGAATACCGATCTGAAGATCACTTGCTGCCACAGCAGATAACTTTACAGGACCGAACTCCTACAGCGAGATATTGACTTAAAAATCCTCTGGGGCTGCTTTACTACCGTGGCAGAGTAAATATGCCAGTACCAAAAGAGCTGACAAATTGCTAACAAGAAGTTCTTCAGCTGTCCTCGTTTGAAAATAATTACACACTGCCTGGCCAAATAAAGAGTTACCACCTATACAGAGCCAGCAAACCAATGCTTCCCAGTGAAAAAATGATTACGGAGAATCTTCCCTTTCTATTTTCTTCTTTTCCTGTAAGGCTCTTCTGATCCTCCGTATTTAGCTGTACCCCTTTGCTGGGATAAGCCATGATCATGGCTCTTGCTGCCATCAGGTTTTGGGCTCTCCATTTTTCAATAGAAAGTACTCCCAGTCCAAATATTGGGTCTATAGCTGTTTAAAGGCTGGTTTTCAGGGGAAGATTTTAAAATTGTCGGCCGATTTTCAAAGCGTCAGAGACACCAAACGTAACCATAAAAAAAAAAAAAATCGTATAAAAAACAGATTTGCCTGTACAGTTTGTGGTGTCCGGTGAAACGGCAAACACCACGCACAAACAGGTTTCACTCAGGAACATTCAGATGTCAGACGGGAAATCTTGCCAAAATTTTTGAGATTAAACATGAGTTTAGAGTAAATAAACATGGACGACAAGGAAGAACAACGGTGATAGTTTGTGGACTGATTTTAACAGGGAAAATACATTAAAAGGCCGTTGGTTAATGGAGTGGAGACAGCACACGTTTGCTGCACTATGATATAGAGGTGAGTTATGGGTTTCTTTTCCCTCTGGGTTTCCCTCGCCTCGCTTTCTGATTGGCTACATGTCACATTCAAGAGGCTGTGGGATAATTTGTTTTCAGGAAACACCACACACACAAGGATATCGGGCCAGGACCATCAAACATGTTGAATATCCCTGATTTGAGGTTGGAACAGTCCCCACGTCGTTCTGAGCAGACCATTTCACTCTTAACACACCACACACACGGCAGGAATATCTCTTAAGATTATCTTAAGAACCACCCCGATAGTCAGGGGATGCCAGAAGGGGAGGATCGGGGTAAAAACTGGGCTAATTATCCGGCTGTGTGAACCCGCCTTAACGTTCTTTGACAACCATTGATTATGTGTTAGTGTGTACTCTTTTATTCCCTTTCATATAGGGTACTCCTAGTAACGCGATTTTTTTAGTTTTTGCTGCATCTGTTTCCTGGAAGAGGTCACCAATAGAGCATTTGCTACCAATGACTATGTTTAACGGTCTTTGTTTGACTCTCAGTTGAAAGTGCTCCTCTGCCAGCAATCTTACAGTCAGGTGGGTCTCTTCTATGGACGTAGCCATTGAGAGAGCTATTATTGCAATGGACAATGAGTACATTTTGTGTTGGCTTCCTTAGAAAGTACCCTCGGTTTAGTTTTTCAGTTTACCTGTGTGTTTTTTCTGAATAAAGCCAAAGACAGATATACTGCTGCCATTAACTATTTACTCTTTCCCATAGAAAGTACTCTTGGACCGGGGCTCCTATCATTTTATTTAATTTCCTCAACTGAATCTGGTTCTGCAGGAGGTTTCTCTACTGGCAATAAAATTGGACAGCACCTTACGAAAACCTGACAAAAATATATTGTTTCAAACTCACATTTCAGTACTGTAGTGCAAACAGAACTTAAGGATTATAGTATGTATCATACATGAGCTGAAGAAAACTGCTTAACAACAGGCCAACTCAAAAGTAAGTTTTCGGTTTGGTACAACGGTTAATAATAAACAATGGGAAAAGGTAACATGGTTGGAGGACCTCACATTAACCCTGATCCATGCAGAGCTGGGTGTATCAGGGTAAAACGCTAGGTGGATGAAGTGATGCATGATGTCTTGGGCCCTTTCAAGCTTGTAGGGGCAGTTTTATAATTTAAGATTGCTTCAGTTAGTCAGGCCAGGCTCAGCAATGTTGTGCCCAAAAAAATTAGGTCAGCTGTCTACACAAAAATACAGAATGATCAGGTTTTTTTCATCAATAGATTTATCTTACTTCCTGGAAGAGCAGGCTTATTCTGAGATGGCAATGCCAGAAATCATCAGGCTCAAAATAGGAAAGAGTGGATCACGAAGCCCAAAAAATCTTTTCTACACGAGTCGAGACCTTAACCCGATTTGAAATCGTTGGGACGAAGACTATGCAGGGTTCCAACTCTTCTGTACATCAATCCAAGATGATAAATTAGTGCCTTAATGATACTGCTTGTTGTCTTTTTGCGTTTTGCATGAAATGTACGTAGCGGCTTTTCTGCAAGTATTACGTTAGCAATATTTGCCCTGTGCAGAAAGCAGAAGTCACGAAACAAGCATGGCCTGTTTTTTCAGTCACAGTGACCCAGTACAGGATTTAAAACTCTGTATAGAAACCCCTGACCCCCATAATGAACCACAGGTTGTAGCAGACAGCCTAACAAACAGAGGTTAACACCTCAATTTCAACCAGCATCCACTGATCCAATGGTCAGGTTACAGTTGTAACTTGTTAGGGTGTAGGTCATGTATCAAATATATATACTTTTTTTTATTTTCTTCAGTTATTGACATTCCTGTATGACCCATGAAACAGCCTTGCAAGAACTACATTGACTTGTCCTTTAACGGGAATGTAAAGGGAACTAAAAGGCTGCAAAGCTTTAACCTTACATTTTCTGAAATCTTTTATCTGTGACTCAGGGCACCTCCTGTCAAAGCCGCTCAGTAACTGCGACCAAAATTCTCCTAATCAACTGCCCAAAAAAGTCAATATACAACCTATGCAGCTTCACTCCCTAAACCATCACCAATCCGACTGCTGCTGATGTCTCTCTCCTTTTCTCTGTTTTTCTTCTCCTCTTTCTCGGCTTGACAGGAGTGGCCGAGTTACACTGATGAGAGGAGAGGGCGCCGAGGCACTGCCAAGCCCTCCCCGAGTTTCCGTTCAAGCTCGGGGTGAAGCAAGATGTGAGCTGCATACCAGCCAAGCAGTGACAACCAGCCTGCTCCTACAGCTCTGTTCTGCAGCATCTGCAGACGGTGCAGTCTGTTCACGGTTCCCGTCCTTTAAGAAGGAGCCCCCAAGAGCCACGCGCTCAGAAGCTAATCCAGAATGCCAAAATCTGCAAGTCACCTGACTTCTCCTGCATCTCAAGCACACCTAACCTTTTCAGAGATATCTTTTTTTCTTTTTTTTTTCCTGCTGACACTTCCCTTTGAGAAGCTGTTTCCACACCTGTGCAGGTGTACCGGCACCCGACTTGCACATCAAGTAACATAGGCAAACAGATGTGCAGAAGACAGGAAAGCTGAGGAAAATAGTTTCAGGGAGATAGGACCAGCTGTTCAGCTCGCACAAACACAAGAAGTGTGACAAGCACATAAACATATGAAAGTATGTAAATAAAGAACGAAGTACCTGCCTCTGTCCCCCCCGAGTCTAAACACAGACTGGTACATTTTATGCGAAACAAGAGCTTAAAACACAAACATTGTTCCTTCAAATGACCGGAAGTGAGCTAATGGCACAGAGAGCATTTAATCTGTGCAGAGCAGAGTTTCTACAAATGTTCTATTGATTTGACAACTACACCTATTAATCATAGCGGAGCTTGGAGGAAAACGGGTGAAAAGAGGTGAGCCAGAGGTCTAATTAAAAAAGATAACAAGAAACTAAAGCAATGCATTTAAACTGCCTAGATCCAAAAATAAATGACAAAATGAGAGCTGGAAGGAAAGCTGGAAAAAGGGTATTGGTAGAGCTGCAGGTGACCTGGCAGAGGAACTCAACGGTACAAAGTTAAAGGCAACAATTTGAGTGGATCAGCAGCTTTCTCTCATCATACTACTTTAAACCTTCCTCACCTCTCCTCTCTTTGCCTCTCTGTCTCTTTCAGCTTGCCAAGTATGTTTACACGGGAAGGACCGTATACAATAAAATACTTTAAAACCCAACCTCTAGCACCACTCTCGGGGCTCCGGGTTCAGGCACCACCAGCAGCCCTGCTGACACAATCCACTTTCTGAAAGATGTTCAGCACAGGATTGAGTGAGCCGAGTCCTTTATATGCTGAAGTGCACACAAAATGCCAAAACTCAGCGCTGCATCTACATGTCTTCCCCCCCCCCCCTCCAAACCACCTCCTTTTCAGGGTTTCCTGTGTGCAGGCTTTAGGAGAAGCCAGTCTGTCAGATGGCAAGGTGCTAGCATTAGCCACAGTGACGGTGGGCCCTCCAGGGTCTCCGCTCGAGTTGGCTCGCCTCTCTACTATGCTGGGAATATGGCTGGCTCAGAGAGATTTGTCTTAGTGAGGCGCACTGATGGGAAATGTGCAGCGCAGCGCCCCTGATGAGGGCTCAGGTGGTGCAGTGTTATTTCTGCTGAAGGCTTCCCTACTTTATCACCCAGCAGAGTGCAGCATCAGGAGAGAAGAGGCTAAGGCAACCCATGGCCTGTACCATGTGTTATGACGATACTTTGAGATAATATTTGCATAAAAACAGCCAACAATGTTGAAATGGGTGTAAATAACACAATAAAGTCCTGGGATCTGATCTTGTAAGAGGGGAAGGCAGCCTTTTCCAAGGTAAATAAATAAGCATATTTAAAGTTGACAAATGAACTTCTCTTATTCTTTTTTCAGAGAATTAATAGAACATTTTAATCAATTTAAAATGTTCAACAGTGACATAATTTTAAACTACGCAGTCTTAAAAAAGGGAAACTGATGAAAGAACCAAAAGACTGTACACAGAGCATTTTTTTGTTCTCTTGAATGACAAAGGCCTCTTTGATACGGAGACAAACACGGTTTCATAAACGATTAAGAAAAAATATGCGTCTACACAAAAGAATTCAATGCGGCTAAATAGGCTGTAGTAGGTATGCCGGGCCCGTTGGTGGCGCTGTGACATTGTCAAAGAAACATCTAAAAAACACCGGGCTCATGTTAAGTAAACAGCACCATGGCGGCTGATCAGATACAGGGGAAACACTGTGTAGAGCGGGCTCGTTAGAGAGGAAGCCTTTAACATTAGACGCCGCCATCTTGTTATTTGTGAGAGTGAGGTGCATGCGGGTTGCAGAGAGAGGTGAAGTGACGACGTTATCGTTAAACAAAACCTGCGACTCGCATGCACGCACAGAAAAATTAAACCGCCGTTTTAAAATGTATCCACTCTGGTATTCGGTTTCAAAAAGGATTGTTTACGACATCAACATGCTTAAGAACGCAAAGCCTAAACGGCAAAATGGTAAATGGCTTGTACTTGTATAGCGCTTTATCAAGTCCGACAACCCCAAAGCGCTTTACACTACAGTCAGTCACGCGTTTGGGCCTGACGGTGGTGAGCTATTTTTGTAGCCACAGCTATCTTTGTGGATACACTGAATCTCATTTCTGTGTGGACGGGGCCTTAGTCCAGTGATTTTCGATCCTGGTCTTCAGGACCTACTGCCCCACATGTTGTAGATGTCTATCTGCTCCAGCACACTTGAATCAAATGATTGCATTGCCTCCTCAGGAGCTGCAGAGGCCTCTTCACCAATTTATTTAAGTCAGGTGTGTGGAGGCAGGGAATATCTAAAATATTTAGGACACTGGGTCCCAAGAACCAGTGTTGAAAACCTCTGATTTAGTCTATTGCTGACGTCAACAGCCATTTTAACAGCAAACCCCAACATCAGATTTTTTTAAACTTTATTTTAATATTATTATTACTGTGAGGACTTTCAGCTTTATCTTTCATATGTATTCCTTTTTGAATGCCTGTTGTGATTGTGTAATTTTATAAACTGTCAACAATACACTTTTTATTGATTTTATTAACCACCAACCTGTGAAGCTTTACCACAGATGTTTGATTAGATTTAGATATGGACTTTGACTGGACCATCCTAAAACATTAAAATACCTTGATCTCAACTATTTTATTCTATCTATTTATTGGCTGTTGGTTCACTTACTTTGTCTCGCTGGAAGGTGAGCCTCTGCCTTACCTCTAACAGATTTGGTAACAATTGACTTTAAGGTGTGTGCATAAGACTGACATAACACCTTTCATGAACATGTTCATGAACAATATTTATGTTTGAGTCATTAAGTGCCATTCGGTAAATAATGACACTTTTAATGCAACGTTAACACTGATTAAAATATCTTTCATATGACAATTTGATATTAACCAACAAATCATAACCCATCATAAATATGTCATAACAGGTCAAATTATAAACCTTTAAAAAGTTAGTTATATGTAGGTGTTAATATTACATTACAATGTCATATGTGATTGGTTTTAACTTTGGCTGTCATGAGACCATTTTAATTGTCCCATGAATATTTTCCCTTATCTTAAGTAAAGTTGAACAAGTAGGACTAGTTGCAAAGATGTCATTAAGTGGTATTATACTGACACATGAAATCTTCTGTCTGTTAATGCCAAGTTGTCATGAAGACATTTTAAACGATGTCAACGTTGCATTAAAAGTGTCAGAATTTATCAAATGACACTAAATGACAGCATTCATAAACATTCATAAAGACTCCATAATCATGACAGGTCCTATGTCATGTTTATGACAGTGTAATGTCAGTCTTATGCACCCCCCCCCCCCGCCCAAGTGTTACCTCAGATTTTCCTCACAACTTTGACCTGTCATCTCATCAAAGCATCCCTCCACCATGATGCTGCTATCACCATGTTTCCCAGTGGGAAAGTAATGTTCAAAGTGATGAGCTTTTTTAGCTTTTCATCAAACACAGTGTTTTGTTTATAGACCGATTTTTGTTTGTTATTTTATGTCTCAATGCCGCCTTCTGCTAGATTTTATTTAAGGATAACAGAGTAAAGGTGGGCGTCTATCAATAAAAGCATTCCACACTGAAAAATATTTTTGAAAAAGATTTAAAACCATTTCTCCTTTCTCTTTCATTTTACAACTATGTGCAGCTTTGTTTCTGTCTATCAAATACAATCCCAGAATAATATCCTGAAGTGTGAAAAAAATATAAAAAAAACAGTTCACTCTGTAGAGTAAGTTCAGCCACTATTATTTAGAAAAAAATATGGCTTTCATTCACTATTAGATTACTACTTACAAATCTACTAAGGGGGCAGAGGGCTACAGCCCTGAGTGGGATGTTGTTTATTTGGGTGCCAAGTCCTGGAGTCATAGCTCAACACGTCCCTGGGAGCCATAGACTACCAGACAGGAGCCTATCTGTGGGCCACAAAAAGTGCACTCGACTCTGGTGGGCATTCCTCCGTCTTCATCTCTCCAGGGCTAGCTCACCAGGGGGGGGAATGGTAATGTGCCCTCCTTAACTCGGTTCACCCGAGATCTGACTGCACCGGCTGGCTGGTCCCTGCTCGGCATGCTGGGGCCCTCTAGGGAGGTCTCCCCTGCTGTGTGCTTGGTGGTCTTCCTGGTAAGGGTTGGTGTGGGTGCTAAGCCACTAGAGAGGCTGTGTCCTGGCTTTGACCTGTACGGCTGGAGATGGTGGTTTGACTGGGGCAGGGGGGCACGGTACCCTACGCCTCACCCTGGACCTTCTTGGCCCGGGGACCCGCTGCTCCTCGGCTTCACTGATGACCTACCTTTGTGTGGGGCGTATGGCTGCCCTAGGGTAACACCTTGTGTCTGTCTGCCTGGGACTGCTGTGGCCTTCTGGAGCCGGGTCCAACTCTTCTTCGCTGCTCTTGGGTGCTATGTGTGGTAGGTCTACGACTACCCTCATCACTCTTACAACTGTGCACCTCCAGGTGACAAAGTCTCTCATATACACCCATATTCTTTCTAAATATACACTCATATGTATTTAATAAAAAATCAGTCAAGCAATTAGGATACAGTCTTGAGACATATTTTTTTACGGAACAAAAAGGCCCTGCCACATGTAGGCAACCAGCCTATATGGTATGCCTGAAATGCCGCAACAGGACACCTGGAGAAAAAAAAAAAAAACACTGATGAGGGCAACTCTAGTTGAGGGAAGCAAAGCTGCGTGTTCATGTGGAAAGCACGCTGGGAAGCAGGGTTGTCACCCCATCAGGGCCCAGAGGAGAGGTGGGGTGATCCAGGGTGGAGGACGGAGCAGCGCCCCAGGACTCCATACGCCAAAGCGTGGGTGTCAAACTGCCCGGAGCAGCTCTTACACCAGCAGTGGAACACGACAGCGGGGCCGTGACCGACTTTGCAGCCCATAGAAGGTTACAGAGACAAAGAGAGATGGGAGGCTGCTGAATGAGGAAGAGAGGCAGAAAAAGAGGTGGAAAGATGGAATAGGAGCCTTCGTGGCACAACAGTGTGTGACCTTCCTTGGATGCACTCCATAAAGGTGCAGGCAGGCTGTGTCCTAAATGCTAAAATTGATGCTTGATCGTTTCATTTATTAAGAACTTAACTCTATATGATGTGTATGAGTTGAGCTTAAACCAAGTTTTACAAAAGCTTGAATTTATTGTCCTGAGGCTACTTTTACATTTTATCATCCATGACAATGTTTGAGCAAAGGGTTTAGCCCAATGCAAGCTGTGTGACTGTTAAATGGGCTAAAAAGTTCTTGTTGCCCCTCTGCTGCCCACAGATACCACGTATTGTGCCGACGTACCTTCAAATTCCCAAACCCAGATGGACTAAGCTCTGTGTAGTAAATCCTGGGTTTTAAGAGAGGGGGTAAATTTTCCCAGGCCATCTCTGGCTAGCTAGCAGCAGGCTGTCAACGCTAAGAGATAAGGTGCCATAAATGTCTGCAACCCTCCTAATCCTAGACAAGGATAAAGAAAGCCAGAGCGTGATGCTGGCTAAAGGGAAAAAAAAAATCTTTGCTGAGAAACACCTTTGATCTGGACAGAGGAACAGTGTGGACATACCAGTAGAGCTTGGGTGGATTACAACCACATATCTCCTAGAGCCACCAGCCAGTGCTGAAACTCCTTTGTCAACAATCTTTCAGATCCATCACGGAGACAGATGCGCAAAAGGTGGAAGGTTAGCCGTAAACAGGGAAATATTTGTCCAAAGCAGAGTGGCAGCTTTGCTGTGCTGAGCACCACTGATTATTTTGATAGGGTTATAAATGCATTCCTGAGAGTGTACCTGTCAGGCAAACAGTACACATAATCTCCATGTCCTTGCTTTCACATCCGACCCGTCAGTCCTCAGCTCCATGCAAACATTAATCTCGACAGACGTCTCCTGATTTGTACTATTCATTTATAAGGCTGCTGCTGGAAAGTTCTGTTTTAGCGTAAGATGTGATCCGTGCAAGGCTAATTTGTCTACAACGGGGATTATCTAAGTACCAAGAAATATAATGACATTTAATTCAAAGCAGTGATAGAACTGGAACTGAGCAATTTTAATTTTAGTTGTTGCCATTTTAAAAAAGACAAAGTCTGACAAGACTTGAATTTAATTTGAACAAGACCTATGCCGAACATTTAAACTTTAAGTGTAGTTAAAATGTGTTCCCAACCAGCTTGATATGCCAGTATTGGGTCGTCAAAAAAGGAATTTGACTCTGGATTCAAAGTGCACAGAAATTAGGCGTAAATTTTGAGTAGAATGCTCTCATTACTGGAGTGTTTAAAAGAAAGTCTTTAAAAGAAAGGAAAGGAAATATATCATGTTTTTGTTGAATGTGTTTGACAAAACAAAAAGAATGTTATAAAAAAATGAAATTATCTATTAAATCAAAAATAATCTTGACAAATTGTTTCGGGTCTTGTTGATTTCAGGGGGTGGGAAATGGTGTGGGTGTTGGCATTTTCCTTTCCTATGTAGTTTGACGACCTCTGGTCTACGCTACATCCTAAAATATTTTTCGATTTTCATCGAGTGGCTTTGCTTGCGCTTTTAGCTTTTGTGTAAAACAAAGGGGTAAAGAGAAGGAGAAAAAAAACAGTCATGGGAATGTGTTAGAGGAAGGACAGAAAAGAACGAGACACTAAAAGAGAAAGTGACCTCTCTAAGTCGAGGTAGTTGGACCCTTGGCTCCTTTGCAGGGAGACATTGAGAGGTGTCTTCTCCTTGGAAGGAATAATCCATTTAAACCCGACTTGCACCGCTGTGATTGATGCCCAAACAGAAGCAGCACTTAATAACCTCTATCATGCTGGGTGACCTCGTGGCCCACGGTGGGCACCAGTTTGTTTATGGGTGGTACCTCCGACACACTATGTGTGCAGAAATTCTGTTGTGGCTAATGGGCCGGACTGAGGGATTGGACTGTCAGCGCAGTGTGAGCCCTCATTTTTCTTTCCAACCGTCTGAGGTACGACCCGCGCTCCCTTACTACAACCCAACCTCCCTGTACTGCCGTCATCTGTCAGTGGAAGCCAAGTCCTTTGGAAGATGGAGGCGTGTTGGAGAGTGTCAATTAGCATTAGCTTTCCTGACAAATCTGTGTTTCCTCATCACACAAAGGTCTTGGATAACTTGCTCCTAATTTCTCTCTGTCACAACAAGGGAGGAAATAAATGTACCTTCCAGGTGCAATCCAAGCCTAGAACTAGGACAGTAGGGTTGGTAACTTTTAAAAATTTGAAAGAAATGGAATGAACTCCCCCCCCCCCCCCATCCATAATGTTTAAAAACAATAAATATGCGACAATTTTAATGTTTAGCAGACAGATATTATTATGGCCTCATGTAAGGAGACAAAAAAATTAACATGAAGCCAGCTGGATTTGTTTTTAAGTGATAGGAATTTGTGGATATCAGATTTTGATTACAAACAGTTATTTAGGAAGAGTATACAGGTTTACTTGTGGCTGAATAAGAAGAGTACTCTTTCAGCAATTGGACGGTTGTGGGTTAGATTCCTGCTCCCTCCAGCCACGTGTACCCCCAGGGTAAGAAAATCGTAAAATGTCTACTGATCTGCAAAACGGTCTGTGAATGTGTGTACATTTGTGAGTGGGATTTAGCGAAGGTAACTCTAGTGTAAAGAAACTTGGAGGTGTCTGTATGCATAGAAAGACACTTTATATAAATAAATGCAGTCCAATTACCGTTTGCATTTTTCATTTGCTAAACTTCATAATAAAATCTATTGCAATTTCTAATTTTGATGGAACATTAATTGTTACAAATCTTGAAAGGTGAGATTAATCTATTACCAACCTTTATGTATTCATCAAGCAGCTTCTACCACATCATAAAAAACAGGTTCACTCATCAACTTTGCTAGGCAACAAATAAACAGACTTTGTTTTTTGTATTGCCTGACAATTTAACCAAGTGATAGTAATGTATAGTAATGTCATTAACAGCTCTTCCTGTCAGCTTCAATAAATCATGCAGCAACTTTACATAAAAATATAAAAATGTAACGTCATGGAGAATGCAAGACAAATGTAATCCATCCTCCGTGTGACTCAAACAGGTAGGTATTGACCTCGATTCATCCTAATGTTCAGCTTGAGTCTCCGGAATGAGCTTCTCAGAAAATGATGCTTCCAGGAGAGGGGTCATTACAAGCTAAAGTCATGAGGATACAAACATTTCAAATATTTAATATTTAAACAGCGCTGGCTCATGTTGTTCAGAAAGTTTTCTTCTTCAATGATGCAGTTACCTCTGTGATCAGGACTTTACTGACCTTTTTAAGTTATTCTCAGACATCAGCATCATAGCAGTAGCTTCTAGCTTTAGTGGAGCTAGCATGCGGCAGCCTATGGCATGTCGTATTTGTCCTGTCTGTCTGCGTCATAGGGAAATTACCTGTGAACAGTGATTTTGTGTTTGCTTTGTCGAAGCTTCTGGCATCGCAGCACTGATGCCAAAAGCCATGTGACAATCTGGGGGAATGAGAAGGGATCTGATTATTTACCTGTTGGTTGAAATTAGTATCTTTAATCAATTTTCTGATTATCTCAAAACTGATTTTTTTTGACAACCCCAGAAGGTACTGACCTACTAATCAGAAGTGGGCTTGAGGTAACATGAGCACTTAGACAGCCAATAGGGAGTGGATTAGTCTTTTTAAATATTGTCAGCTCCACTATTATTTTAGCTATAATGCCATCGAGACTGTGGCTATTCTTTGATTCAGCCATTCACTACATGTACGCATTATACTGAAAGACAGGTTCTGATTCATTAATCAATATTGAATTTTATAGTTAATATGTACTTTTTTTACCTCCATTAATTTTAATAAAATCTTTGATTTGTCTCACCTTAGAAGACCTTCACATGATTATTGGCTGTTGATGACACATCACGTGACTTAGGAGCATCAAGATTGGCTGTTTTACCGTAGATTAATAAAACAGGTAGCAGACTGCTTAAGGAAGGACAAAAGTGTGTCCGTTGAGATGTTCACTAACAAGCCTCATCAGCCTCATCTTCAAACAGATTTGGACCAATTCTTAAAAACACAACACAAAGTCCCATATAAAATTAATACAAAAGGTTTCCTCCAAATTTCAAAAAAAGTAATGATCATCACAGATTTTAAGAGCTGGTTGGCAACCCTAATCAGTAATTTGATGTTTACATTAACAACAAAGAAGACAGCTATAGACATGTGCATACCACAGAAAGAAAAAACACAGAAAGAAAAACAGAACACACAGAACACACAGGGAGAAAGACACGAGGAAGATGTGACTCACACTCCAAAGAGCTTTTGTTTATATTGCTGATGTGGTAGCTGACCTTAAAGGTTATCTAAAATGTACATAAAATGTCAAACCTCCTGACAAGAGAGCAGGGCCTCTTTCAGAGCACAGCAGCACTCTGGGGCGCGACGAGGAGCCAGAGAACAACATCACAGAGGCTGTAAAGCCGTACGCTCAAGTTACTTTCAAAGTCCCTCCTCTATTTGCCCTCTGCTGTGTGAGGATCTTTAGTCTTAATCAGCTGTATTGTTCTGTGAAGATGCAGTTATGGGAAGCGCTAAGCTGTTTATTTATTGAACAGGCTGTTTAATTCCTCCCCACTACTGCATGCTTGGCTCTGCAGACAATATTCTTTGATGTGAGGGCGCTCCTGGTGGAGAACCACGAAGGGCTCCCACTGGTAAGGAAGCCCACAGAACAACAATAAACAGCAATAAGTTGTGGCCTCGTCAGCAGCGGCACAATACGGAGCAAACTACAACTCTCCTTCTCGTGCAGACTCCAGGACAATCTTGGTGTTCCTGCAGCGGCATGAGTGTAAGCGGGTCTTTGGAGTTTTGCAACATCCATCATCGGATATAATTAATGAGGATCTGTTACACGATGTACGGACTCCAACACTGAAGTCGTATAACAAAATAAAACAGAGCAAAGAAAAAAACAATAGGAAGCCACCTAAAAGATAAACTGATTATCTCCTTAGGTGTTCAGCAATAACATCTTCAGCTATGCTCATAAATAACATTTTAAAAAATAAGGTTGTGTAGTGCAACAAGAAGATATTACCCATAGGAAACAGACACTGAAGAAAGTATTTTTAAATCTTTGGAATATACGTGTATGACTAAAAAATATAGAATGTTGTGAAAAAGTTCAGTATTGTTTGTTGCTCATTTCAGAAAGTGAAACTCATACAGATTTAATACGGAGTGAAACATTTTAAGCCTTTATTTCTTGTGATTTTGATCGTCATGGCTTGCAGACAATGAAAACCCCAAATTCAGTGTCTCAAAAAAAATAAAATAAAGATTTTATACACAAGATCAATAAAAATGTATGTTTTAAACAGAAACATCAGGCTTCTGAAGTGTATGTTCATTTCTGTGCACTTTTTTTGTTCCTTTTGCATTAAATTACTGCATCAATGCAGCGTCGCATGGAGGTGATCAGCCTGTGGTTCTGCTGAGGTGTTCGGGAAGTCCAGATAGCTTTGATAGCGACCTTCAGATCATCTGCATTGTAGGTGCTGGTTTCTTTCATCTACCTCTTGACAATGCTATAGATTCTCTATGTGGTTCAGGTCAGACGGATTCACTGGGCAAATTTGTTACAGTGTCACCGTGGTCACTGAACCATCAGAAGACTCAGTGGACCAACACCAGCAGACGACATGGCACCCCAAACCATCACTGACTGTGGAAACTTCACACTGGACTTCAGTGCCTCTCCGTTCTTCCTCTAGAATTTAGGATCTTGATTGTAATGCAAACTTTGATTTCATGTGAAAAGAAAAATTTGGACCACTGGGCAACAATCCAGTTCTTTTTCCAATCAGTCTGGGTAAGACGCTTGTATTGCATGTGTAAGATTCATCTGTGCATCTGAGCTCTTGATGCACCGACTTCAGCCTCAGTCCGCTCAGACCCGGCTGTAGAAACATATTTAACGTGGGGCATTCTATCTTTTCAGCGGGGCAAACTTAAAAAAATAATAATAATTTTATATGCTTCAAGCTGAACAGTGGCTCTTTGACCATTCCTACAGTGCAGAGATTTTTTTTTAACTCAATAAAATTCCAAAATCTAAAAGAAAAAAAGCAATACTGTAGTCAGTATTGCCAGATTGGGCAGGTTTCCACCCAGTTGGGCATTCTTTGAACACACTGAGCTGGAATAAATAGCTCATGAGCGGGTGTGTAAAAACCTGGAAAGCGTTTTTACAACATTTGGTGAGTTTTTAGAAATAATAACAAAATAGTTGTCATTGTGTGGCAGAAAACTAAAAACTTCCACACTTAAATAAAATGCCATCTGCTTGAACTCATTTTATTAGGTAATTAATTTTGAAATGTAGAATCTGTCAAACCTGACATCATTAATGAATAACGGTGTCAGGTTAAAATTGTGTAATGGCTGTGGGTGAAACTAAAATGTTAAGATTAATCTATACTCTGTGAGAGAGGAATTTTATATTTAGATATTTCATAGTTAGATTTACAACTCATGTTGGGAGGCTATTGCTAAAATGTTTCCGGTTGATATAACATGATTGTTAAAGTGGTCTTGTGGGCGTTGGTATTTGGTTGCCTGATTGCACATTTTACGGGGCGGCTGTATGAGTGACATTTTTTTTCTTTGCTTCAGTGCAGTTGTGCGTTAATGGCATGTTCTTCATTTGTTTAATAGCTCTATGCTTTTAACATGAGTCTAAAAGATGTGGGATTTCTGTGTTTTATTCCCTTTTTTCTTAGTTGGGCGGGTTTTACGTCTCTGTTTAAGCTGGAAACTATCATTGAGATCTGGCACCCCGGCGTGTAGTGCTTTCTCCATTCAATTAACTCAAAAGCCAGGTATACGCGTACGCACGGTGATAAACAAACTGATATCAGGTTGAAGACTCACCAAAGTAAATTAGGAGAGGTAAGTACGGCAGCTAGAGAGCACAAGGATAAGAACAAAGCAGTGATCTGCTGCAACTAACCAAAGTTTCTTCCATTTAGGCCGAGTTACGGCTCAGTTCTGCTCCTTGTGTTCCCTAGCTGCCATAGTTGCCTCTCCCAGGATGAACGTTTACGCCAGTGCTGACTCGTATTTGTTCGGAAATAAGTCTGAATATCCACGCCGCACTAGCAACAATAAGCACAGCCGTCTCTGTACACTATGTATGTATGACTCATTGACTCCGCCGCTCTCTCTAGCTGTAATTGGCTAGCATGTTGACTCCTGTCATAATTTATTGGTTAAATTGTATGACTGACAAATTGAGATAGGAACAAAAGAAAGTTGGCCACTCCAAGGAAAAAACAAAACAAAGCTCAGCTTCCAGTCCAGAGCGGGCACAACTAGCTCTGCGGGCGGGCACGGCCCCCCAATGCTTCCGTGGCTGAGTCCACTCTGCTGGTGAAGCTTCCCTGAATTATTAAATGAGTTTTGCTTGACACTTCTAATTGAACTTTATTGATCTCACAATGGAGAAATTCACTTCTGCATCTTAACCCATCCCCTTGGGGAGCAATTGGGGGTTAAGGGTCTTGCTCGGGGACCCAGAGTGCAGGCAGTGGGGATCGAACCAGGTACTTGCATCCTTCTCAGAGCACAAGCGCGCTGCTCTAACCACTAGGCCACCACTCCCCTCTATCAAGGCTGCGGTTTCCCCTGTTGCCGTTGCACCTTTCCCTACCACACTTTTCCCTTCCATTCGACTTTATATGAATATATTTGGATAAGTCACTCCATAGACATCCAGCGTCTTTATCAATGACCTTTTGTGGCTTACCCTCCGTGTGAAGGGTGTCGATGATTGTCTTCAGGGCATCTGTCAAGTCAACGGTCTTCCCCACGATTGTGTCGCCAATATTCTAATTTTCCGAGACACTGAATTTTAGGTACTCATTAGCTGTAATCAATAATCATCAAAATTAAAAGACATAAAGGCTTGAAATACTTCACTCTGTGTATAAATATATACTATACAAGTTTCACTTTCTGAAATGAGTGACAGAAAATAGTGAACTTTTTCACCGTATTATAATTTTTTTTTAGATGTTCCCAGTATAGTTATAAACATCTGGTAATTTATAAGCACTTTTTACAACACACACTGGTTTATACTAACAAGAACATTTATCACTGCATCAGGATGCATGAACATTTTGTAGCCATTAACATTCAGGGAAGTTTCAGCTGTTTTAATGAGCACTGCCAAGGTCTGTCGGGCTGTGTAATCAGTGCTCCTCTGCATTTAGTAATTCAGTGTCCCTCGGTGACAGCTGCTGGTTAGTTATAATGCCAATTTAATAAAGGAGAAAAGGTGATGGCTTTGGTTGGAAATTGCATCCCTTTTTTTAAATGACTATGAGGAAAAAATAAGCCGATGTAGTCAGTATGTAGACCGAGGTGCCTTTGCTGAACCTTTGTGAGTGATTATTTTTTCCAGTTCTGCACATATATAGCTGCATTCTAATGTATCCGTCTTTATTTTGTTTTACATTGATATTTACGGGGTTACATGTCCCTATTTATGTTGCTTGGCTAGTTAATATTTAAAACTCAATTAAAGGGAGTTTATTTTTTTTGGAAGTACATACAATAATGGCTACATGTATAGGTACACCTGGCTAAAGATGTGCATAAATATTAAAAATAAAAAATTTAGTAGCATAATCTCAATTTCAAGAAAAATATAACATTAATCTGAGTGCATTTATTCCGTGAGGAAAATGTTTCAAACTACAACAAATGAACGTGTGGCATAATAATTGGTAGCCCCGCTGTTTATTTTTGGTCAACTCTCTTTTGCCAACAAGACAGCACCTACTCATCTCTTTTAATATTTCACAAGTATGCAGAGAGAGGGATCTATGACCATTGCTGTGATGACCAATTTCATTTATTTATTTTTTTTGGCAGAGGCCACCAGAGTTTTATTTAAAATCTACAGATATTCTAAAATAAGCATGATACACTTTAACAAGATTCCCTTTATAAAAGAAACAGGCTTACAGCATCACAGATCCTTCACTCTGAAGAATAAGGTATTTTTTCTGCATATTTATTCTACCTTTCATCCCACACCTGCATGTTTGTGGCCAAAAAGATAATTTCTTGTTTGACCAAAGCAAACAGTTGCAGTTGAAAGTCTAGCTAGGGTTGAGCTTACTCTGCACACTTCCTTTTGTGATGGTAGACCTGAAAAACTAAATTGACATGCCTCCCCAAAGTTTTAGCAGCAATTTTCTAATGGGATTTTTTGAATTTTTGGGGGCGTGGTGGGTGCTTTGTTTTTAAGCTCCCCTGCTATTCGCTTCATTCTACATGGCGGCAGGACAAACCTGTGTTCATGCCCAGCCTTCTTTCCAGCGGCTAAAAGAAACAGGACTGTCTGTTAGGCCCCTTTTATACCCCAGAGAAACAGAAACAATTAGAAATTCTTACAAACTGAGCAACCGAAAATTGTATGATAAATATTTCAGTAACATTTATTTTAAAGGGAACTCATTAATTGTGGCAACTGTGATTTTAATAGTGATTATTTCTTTGTATTTTAATCTCACATTATGCTGTAGTAGTAAAAGATACATTTATCATAAAGCTTTTTTCTACCGCTCTACCAACGGTGCCAATGAATATGTTTATATTAAACGCCGTTCACACAAAAGTGGCGGAAATTAATAGCACACCACACATCAGGTGTTATTTTTACTCACAGGTTCTAATTTGTCTTTACAAGGTGACTGTAGATGATTAGAAATGAATCCAGTCGCAGCTGATTGTGCTTGTCTCGAACTGGATGCGTACGTAAACAAATCTGTGGTTGCCACAGTTTGGAAAATAGCTTTAAATGCTGTCATTTGCACGTCCCTCATCAAGTAATTAAAAGTCTACTTAAGTAACTCACCTGCGACTGTGCTGAGTTTTACAGCATCACTTTTAGAAGAGACGTTGGGAAATAACACGAGCCCTAATGTAACATGAATATATTACAATTGGAACAGAATTGGTGTGTTTGGTAGAAATTATTATTACATAATTATTATTACATAATAATTGTAATTATTATTACAATTATTATTACAATTACAATTGAATACTGTGGCTGCAGAGTGATGCAGTGGTTAGCACATTGGCACGGTTGTTAGCACTAGAGCTTTGATGCAAGAAGGTCCTGGGTTTTTAACAGAAACTCATTTTTAAAAATTGAATATTAAATGCTTTCATTTTTCAGCTTTTTTTTAACTCATAGGTGGAATCAGAAATGCGGTCCTGGACTGATAAAAACACCTTGGTAATAAACTGTGCTCAAGTCTACACAAGTTGTGACTGTCTATTGGAACCACAATGGTGCCGACTAATTGCCAGTTACAGACAAGGAAGATTTGCATGTTAATTAATCCATAAATATTTGGTACCCGCTGAGATTATTGAAGCTGTATGCTAATTCAATGCAAAGAATAAACTGAATGATGACAGGGGGAAAAAATCCTCTCAACAGGGGGGAATTAAAATCCTCTAAACAACAACAGCAACAACTAATTTTCTCGTATCCAACTTTGTTGAGAAAAATAACTTCTAATTCAGTTTATGCAAACAACTGTTAAGTTGGTTTTTCTCTGTGACTTTTTGTGAGTGGCTTTGTTTAAGTGCAATAAGCACACCTACTCCTTTCCAGGGATGCCTTCCAGCTAATTCGCTCTGGCCCCATGACAGGAAAAGAAAAACAATGTTCGGGGTCTTTATTTTGTAAACTTTTGTACACTCCCGCCCCTTGCATATGATAGAAACTTTTCAGTTTTAGCTTGCACACGGGTCAAATATATACAGAACATGCAAGGCACAAATATTTATGTGGAAAATGTAGAGCTTACCATAGATGCCTGTGGAAATGCATGGGAAGGCCTGTGGAAAAAAAAAGAAGAAGAAATAATTAAAATGTGGCAAACAAATCTATTACAATGGTCAGAAATGCAAACTAGAAAATTAAGTTAAACCTAATTGCAGAAGGTATAAAAGACTTAGAGTAACGAGTAGTTTTGATCATGCTAAACCATGTAATAACACCGACCTGAGGGCATTAAACTTAAACATGTCGATAAGATAAACCTCTGATCCATGACTACGATCTTTAAACATAACCAACTGCGTGCCTGCACGTTATACTTGTGCATTAAAATGCAGGCATTGTGGGACACACGGCCTTTGGATGATGGCTATTTACCTCTGTTTCACCTGCTTGTTCCCAGGAGAAGCAATTTACAGGACTGCTTGCATACATTCCTGTAATGCTAATGTACGGCTATAATGTGAACACTGATGCAACTTCCATTTGCCAAGCACGTACAGTTATACAGGTTAATGTTGCAGTTTTTTTTTTTTTTGTTAACAACAGGCTTCTAAAGTCGATGATATAGTTGAAGACTTTTTCAGTTGTTTACATGTTCTAAGGAAAGTCATGATCACAGTGTTAAAGACCATGTTTGGTGAAATTCCATCTGGGACCGAGGCTGTTAATACTCAGTATGCCATAATAGCAGTAGTTAGCTTATTTTGCCAAAGGGGAACAGTGAATGCCACTCATGTAAATTCATAGGTACATGTACAGTAGAGCTTGTTGCCTAATAATGCATGAATATCAAACTAAGGCCTGATTCTGTCTGTTGCCCACAGCTTAAACTTATACATAAATTTATGGCATTTATTTATTTAGACCGTTTAGACAAGATAGCCAGCCTGGCGGCTTTAACTGCCAACTATGATCCAAGTAGGAGGCCCCCCCCCCAAACCGTGTATAACATAAACCACAGAGTTGAACTACTGAACAACAGAAACACATATTCACAAAAATTGATCTAACGATCCAATACTTCAGTCCCAGTAACAATGTGTCTAAATGATCTATCATAGAGCCTATGATTAAACTCAACTCAGGTTTCCAGTTGATGATGTACTGCGTCAGCAACACCCCCGATGTTAGCAAGTGTGGCATCCAGCTGTGCTATCTAAACGCATGTTTTTTTTAAATGGCAATGTTGTGGGCTTGGCTTGCAAAACTGTATTATAGGCAATGCATACTGAAAAAATGACAAACAATCTGAGTTTTCCAACCAATCTTAGTGTTTTTCACTCTTTACCATAATGTTTGCAGTATAGCGAGACTATAATGGCTGCTGCATTCTCCAGTCTGTCTGTGTTATGTGACCTGTTCTGCACATCAGTTCCAACTTAGCAACTTTGTTGCTATTTTTAGTGAGAACCCTCTTTTCAGTGGTGTTATTGGAGATTTGTAGAGACTGAAGTGAATACATGTGTCGTTCTCAGTTGTCAAAAAGCCCTCTGAGGCTGCTCAGTCCTCCCTCACAATTGCAATTAGAGTACCAGATATTCACATTTCTATGTCCAGACTGCAAATGAATGCTGCTGACTGATTCTGATTTAGACTGTTCAGGGGGACTGTACACAAAAAAATAAATAAATAAAAAAATGAGTGGCAGCACGTTGCGTAGCAAAAATCTTGGAAGAAAAGTGTAATTCGTCATTAATGAAAACATTTATGTTTTACTCCAACTTATGAACTCCTGACTGAATCCTAAGGTTAAACATCACCCCAGAAACATAAAAAAGTAAACAACATAAAACCTCAAACTATAAATAAATAAAAAGGATGGACTCTGAGGCACCTCTGTCTGTTCTAAACCCAGACAGGAGGTAGGATGGTTGGAATTGTGAAATAAACAACAAATAAGAGTAAAAGGGGGGGGGGGGAAATTGACATTCTAAGCATGTTTAGGTTTTAGTTTTACATTTCTTTTTTTAAACAATTTTTAAATCCATCTCATGACATTATTCCTTTCTCCTACAGCACCCGATACTATAAAAAGGACAATTACCGAAATTACGTGAGGATATAATTTACCAAAGTGATGCTTATTTCCTTGCTCAGGTGTCGGTAACAGTGGCATTGCGTTTAGAGATCCAATTCTTACTGACAGAACCACACAGAAAGCAGCTGAAACACGAGACGTTACGTTTTACAGAGTTCAAGGCAAAATACTCTTTATGAGGCAGGAGAACAACTTTGTGAGTTTTGCTCGCACCCAGTTAAACTGAATTGTGCTTGACATCAAAACATACTCCATTGCTAGCTTTAGCTTAGCACTTCGGCTGACCGCTCCAACAGAAAACATCGATAGCAGGAGAGACCGCAGCTATGTGTTGAGTCAGATATAAACAAGTTATAAATCTAAACATATTAGGTGACATGTTATCAGAACTTTACAGTCGCTTCATTAAACTAGTGAAACCCATGTGGATCAGCATAGTTCTGTCCGCTTTAAACTACACTTGGGACAAGAAAACCCAGCAGTCTCGAGAAAAGCGGGTAATGTGGCATCCGAAACATCACTGTTGAGCGAATCAAGTGGGACAAAATCACAATAACAATGTAGACTATGTAATATTAATGAAATCTGGTGTTATTCTACTGGACTTTATAGCTAATGCGTTTCTAAGCATATATATGGCCTTGATTTTTTTCTAACATATTGAACTGGGACTTTAGCAAATTGCTAATCTCAAGCAACTTAGACTGTGTTGGGGGGAAAAAAACTTAACAGCACCTTCATATTTACAAAATAAAACAGACATCCAGATAAAACAAGAGAAAATTTGAAACTGAGTATTTTTATACGCTAAAGAGCAAAATCCCAACATATATTTATGGGTGTCTTTTCCAAAAAGATTATAAAAAGTAACCAGCTAGTAAAAGTTCTTGCTTTGTTGCATTTTGCAGCAGACATATTATTCAAGCATGGCTTTATAGCTTAAAATAGTTTCATTACTCTTTACTTCTAATATATTATGATGCATAGGCCTTACTGTGCGCTTCCCTTTTTCACATTCATCTTTTTAAGTACATTAATAAACACTAAAGAGAAAGTCTTTCTTCCTTTTTTTTCTATTTGTCCTCAAAACAAGCTGAATACGGGCCTCGGTTCGTGCATTCATCAAAGTGTGTAGCTAGAACATTAATATAATAAAGAAGCAAATGGGGGAGAAAAAAACAAAAAAAGGTAAACGGTCCACTAGAACCCCACACAACTGGATGAATACAAAACAGCTCAGAGATGTATCAAAGAATAACACCCATATGTCAATTTCTTCCACTGCCAAAAGTGAGCCAGCAGTTTGTTTTTCCACACTGACCCTGTCAGGCTGTATTTAGAAATATGTTGCTGCCGGCAGCTATGTCAAGATCACCTCATTTCAGAAAGAAAAACACAATTAATAGATCTGAAGAGGGGGAGAGCAGAAAGAGTGCTCCTCGTGTGGTTTCTGAAATAATCATACAATCATCGCACTTTGAAATACAAACCCCTGTTTGTCCTTGTTTTAAGTGATGAGGAATGAGTCTCTGCTTGCTTTCTTATTTACCAGTTTTCAGCCTCGGCTTGTCAGGGTAAATCTTTCTTCTTTCTGCTGATTTAAATCTTTTACCAAAGCTTTGACCTTTCCTGATGACTGTCTGGGTCTGACACAAACCACAGATGATGAAGCGTGGAGGAGCGTGGCTGTTTCTAGTCCAGTGATAAATTCTGCCTGTGGCAAAGATGGAGGCAGGCTAAAAGTGCAAAAAGGTTCAATAAGCAAACAAAAAAATGTAGCAATTGAAATAATTTAAACATTTAGATTGGTGAAAAATTGAACAAAGCAAATGATGCCTGTTTATGATCATAAATACTTCAATCAGCTAAAAGGAGGAACTTTCCGATACCTTCATACAGTCTTTGCCGTCAAAACTGACATCCTATTTCAGCTGAAAAGACACAACCTGTGCTCTGACGTCAGCTAATTCCTCGCATATCACAGACCGAGGCAATGACAACCCACCCAGCATAATCAATTAAAATCCATTTTATTATTCTGCTGGCTAATCCATTAAAAACTATTGATCTTGCTGGTGTGAAGAAGCATCAGGTAATCACGTAATGGGGTGCTGTCGAGATCTGACACCACCATGACATGTACTTGCTTTGTTTAAAGCGTGTTTATTGACAGAAGTGAAGACAACTAGAGAACTGTAGAAAAGGTTTTGAGGACTAAATATGATTATAGTCTTATCCAGTCAGTACCACAGGGAGGAGGTCTAATTAAAGAGAAAACCCAATCCCCAGTTAGACAATGACTTCCAATCATGCAGTAAGAATCATAGGTATTCAAGAAAGCAGAAGACCTGTCATTTTCTGGACTGTGTTGTGCTGTCAGCCATGTGGGATAAAATTAGACTGTAAGTTGGAAGCCACATGAAATATGAGACTTTTAAAGGCATTAAGTAACTGTCCCCATCACAGCAGGGGCCAACACTGCTACGTACCAAGTTTCCCCAGGCTTCTCTTCCTCTTTCGCACGCTGTTTGTCAACAGCAGCACCAGAGAGGAGAAGCTCTCTTTGCCCGTGTGCCCTCAGGAAGAGACGTCTACACTGGGGAGACAAAGCCACCATGGGCCCCCCGCATGGGGTTGGGAGACCCACAAACATACAGGGTCAGCCAAGCTAATCAAAATCAAAGCATCGGTGATCTTTCTAAGCTGGGCAGGAGAAAGCTGACTTGGGAGCCGAGCGACACTCCTGCAGAATTGCAGAGATCGTCACGCTGCGACCCCCCCTCCACAGGCTGGACGCAGACCACTGGAGACTCGAGTAAAGCTCGTCCAGGCCTGGTTTCCCATATGAGGGCTTTTTTCCCCTGAGCTAGCCGCTTGCTCCTCGCCGCGGGCCTTACCCAGCTTCATTCTGGTCCAAGTGCTTCCTATTGGAGGCCCAAAGTCAACCGAACAGACACAACTGCAGAGATTTGGCAGAGAAATGAATGGGGAACGTTTCAAATTGTTTACTTTTAATGTGTTTTTAAGGTTTGACTTAGATAAAAAAGAAATAAAAAAACAGAGCATATAGCCTATGCTCCCACTAGCAATTTTGAAACAAAACTATGCTGATGTGTTTTCAGTGTATTTTACAGTAATAACAAACTTTATTTCCATAAGGGTTTTATATACTGATGGAACATTTAATGCTTGTGTTTTTCCGGTCCGCTCATCACAACAAAATATGGCTTAAAAGTCTTTTGAAGTTAGTGCCCAATATCCGCTAGCATTAGCCGCTATCAGCTTCTCTAAAAACTCACTAATACCCTAATTAAACGTAACTACGGCTTGATTTAAACATTATTTCTGTTCTGATTTTGCTCCGCCAGCATTCGATAGTGCCACGAGGGTTACTACAGCATTGATAAGGAACATTGATGTCGATTCAGTGGTGTTGGTGTATGTTGAGAATAACTCATAAAGCTAATGTAAACAGGGCCAGTATGCGCTCCAACACACACTATTTCTGGTTGATCATCACTCACAGCTCCCTCTAGCCTCCTAAGTTATCAATTTGAGTCTTAATTATTTCCGGGAGAAATAATTACATTAATTGAATGAAGTGTCCTAAAGGTGATTGATGTTTATTTACCAGATCATTCTTTAAAAAATGTTCTGTCTAACTCAGAATTTGCATTGTCAAATGTTGTTTTAAATTGGTTAGGCTAATTTAGCCTCATTCCACAGTCTTTATGATGAACTTTGGTTCTTTAACTTAGATCTGCAGTGAACCAGGATTCACTGAATCATTCTGATGATGGTTTTCAACTATTTTATTTTGTCCTTTTATTATTTTGTTGTGTACATAGTTTCTTAGCTTCTTTTTATCTTAATGTTGCTTATTAGTTAAGTTTCACTAGCCTAGTAGAGAGGAATTGTTGACTGAAATATAGTGCTAATTCAAATAAACAGCATTCTATAGTTATGTTCTCTGGATGTTCATTTTATTTATGTTAATAAATTCTTATACTTGTAGAGAAGCTGTGACCCCTTTATTCCATATGTGTGCAGCGTTTGCTGTTAAAAGAACGGTGGTGCTCAAATCACTCTTTCAACTATTGTCCTAATATCAGCAGTTTGGGCTGATATTCACTGGACAATACCCAACAGACTAAAAGTTATTTATTAAACATTAAATAACGTAAAACATGAGTAATGGCACAACAACTGTTTCATACTAGACTAAAACTGTACCAGAACCTTAAAAGCCCACCAGATCACAGGCAGTCTCTGTAAAATCTATCGTAACACTAAATGGTGTAGCTGCTCTGGCTTCAACCAAAAGAGTCTTTTCAAGCAGCTTTAACAAACAATCCGAATGTGAAATAAAGACAGCGGCATGTTTAGGACCCTTCCACAAAAGAATGGTGAGTGCTCAGCTCCCAGTGGAACAAGGCTCTGAGGTGTGGAGAAGCACACACACCTCCAAATAGAGCATAGGCTGGATGCATTTGACAAGCTGTCAAAGATAAACCCTGGCAGAGGCTCAAAGAGGGGGGTGTAATAACATTTTGCAACAGCCACAGTGCACCTCATAAAAAAGAGCTGCAGGTTTCAGAGCCTAATCTTGATCAGCAAGAAAACAAACAAACAAAAAAAAAAACTGCTTTTACTGATTGTGTACCTATGATTTCTTCCAACTGTATTTGCCGCAGCACGAGCACAAAGCTCAGCGGCTGATTAAAATTATTATCACAGATGTCCTGCTGAACAGCGTGCAGCACTCTGTAAAAATCTCCCTTCACTCCCATCTTCTCATGCTGCTAATGAACTGATAAAACTTCTGATGTTTGTTCTTCCACAAAAAGCCTGGAACTGGCAGTTTAGGTGAAGATTTCTGCCGCTTACACAGGGAAAAACCAGACTGCGAAGAAACAGACCTCGCCTAGGGATAGGATGACCGACAAAGTACTGGACCAATCACCAAGAACACTAGAGCCAAGACTGCCTTAAAAGCAGTAATGATGTAATGCAGACTTGCTGCAAACCAGCAATGTTTGAATGATCTTGGATCCCATAACCAATTTGCTGTGAAGGGGTCTTACTGAACAACTTAATAAATGTAAACTTTTGTAAACTTTAGCAATGTACCATATGGCCAAAGGGGAATAGGAAACTTTTGCTGCTAGAGTACCTGCTTCAGTACTGTATACTTGTACTTTGAAAAGTGGAAATGGAAAATGCCTGAAAAGATCAGTGTTTTTTTACCACTAGAGAAAAATATATGAATAAATTGCTGTGATAGATATAACATCAAAAAATGCATAAGAGACAGACCTATAGTGAACCTTGTAAAAGTAAACTTTTCTTTTTAAAATTTTCAGCATCAATCCTGCGCTTTGCGCAATTTTTGCATATACACTTTACCGCCTACTTGAAGTGTCTGAGGTCTGGAGGTAACTAGGACAGTGAGTGGCGCACACTATATGGAGTCATGACCTACGATTCCTAGTTTAAATTATTATTTCTATCTCCGGCTGCTCATTAGAAGTGACTCAGCATGTCCTCCTGCACCCCTACCACAAGGCTTTTCCTGACACATTGGCTTGTTGCTGATTTCCTTTGCTTACAGTGTGTTCGGAAATTGGTCACCGGGGAAATTATTTTGCTGCAGGGACTCCTCCCTAATCTATCACGTCACTTTTAAGTGGAGCATGTTTCCTCTAAGCAGTTCCACACAAAGTCAGAATTCATCAAAGCACACGATAGTTTCTGTATATCATTAGAGAAGCTACAGTGCTGCAAATAAGTATACGTCTCCTTACAGATATTGTTTTTATTTATAATAAGTAAATGTTTCAGATCATCAAACAAACCTTAATATCAATCACTTGATTGTTCCAGAATTATGATTAACACATCATGCCCCAAAGTAGAGAAACAAATGACTACATGGGAAACAGTGATTGGCATCCACTGGTGTGCACAGGGTTAGAAAGTCTTTTCTAAGGCTCTGAGACTCAAGTGAACAACACTTCCAGCCATTTTCCACAAATGTAGAAAACATGGCACAGTGGTGGTTGACGTGACAACACCGGTCAATCAATCCAGGAAGCTCGTCAGTAACTGACCAATCAGGGATCGCAATTTGTCCTCAAGTGAAACGCCCCTTACCTGCTGGAGATGCAGGCCCTTTACCTCTAACTACATTGTCAGGCTTTTGCATTACGAAGGCATTGTTGTTCAGAGGGATTTAGTTGAAAAACATCGGAAAAAAAGGTCAAACAATGTCAGTTGGGCAAAGTGCAATCAAGCGTCACGCGTTATTCCGAATGTTTAGATGGTGGAAAATAGTTAATCTCTTTCCCCAAACCTAAAAGGAATCTAGGAAAATGTAAAAGATGGATAAAGGCACTTACTGCTAGCGAGTATATAATTTTTGTTCATAATTATGTTGCATGCTTAGTAGCTAAATTAAAGAGTAATGCTTGAGTTCTGCAGAGTTATATATTCTGCAGATATGTATGTTGCAATTTCTGCTTGAATAAGTTGAGTCCTATTTAGATATGATCAGTTAACAAGACTGGTTTTGCACAAAGCTTTTAATAGTTAATGTAGTATACAATTTGCACTCCTAATACAGAGTTTTACTGTAAATTCTTGCCATGGATAACTCGATGAAAACATCTACTGCTGTGACTATTTTAAGCTACTACTATATGTTTTAAGTTGGATATAAGTTAGTTATTTAAACTTGGGCTTTAACTTGATTTTAACGTGATTACCTAGAAATAACTTCACCAAGTTGATGTACGACTCATCAGAAAAAATTTTTCCTTGTCTTCGTTGCCTTAATGTTGGTAGATGATTTACAAATGTCTCTGGTAATGCTATGAGTGTCTATTTCCCTGCCATGACGATGGCTTTACTTGTCAGAAGTTAAATCTGCCTGGGGCACACTCCGGCTTAGGCGTAGAGATCCTTCGGTTGGTGTCACGTCAACTACTCCATCAATGGCTCATCCAGGAGGTCTCAGAAGAACCAAGAAAAATTACTGAAACACGGCAGGTCTCACATCATCTAAGCTCAGTATTCATAATTCAAAACACAGGCCAAATAACACAGCTGGCCAAAGAAAAAAAATATCATCTCATATTGGTCACAAAACATCTTGATCACAAGACCTTTGGGAATATAAATTTGTTGCACTGACAAGATGAAAGAGGATATTTTTGGGAGAGTGTGTTCCCTGGCAGACCTGACGTATCTCCAGCAACATTTTAGAAAAAAAAAACAATAAGACCATAACTTGGTGATAGTGTAATGGTCTGTTGCTGCTTTGCTCCTTCAGACCTTGACAACTTACAGACATTTACTGAATCTCCCCAGAGATGGTGTCATTGACTGCTTTTAAAATCTGCTTCATTATCTGACAAGTTGCAGTGTCACCAAAAGCAAAAACATTAGAAATCTGTTAAGTGGGCAAATTTTTTTTTCTTAACTCTATAACAACTGGTGGATATATGATTTATTTTGCTATACATATTCAACTTTTTTATTTAGTTCTTTAAAAAAGTGGAAAAAAAGAGCCGTTTAAGCAGTGATTTAATAATTGGTTGGCCTAACTTACTGAAGGCAGTGCTCAATAAAGTCACCGTTATTCCACTGTGAGACCGGATACCCTGCAGTTTCCAGTCATTTGTTAAGCAGCAGGAAGGGACACAGTAAAGTTCAACCTGCAGTAAAATACAGCAGTGTCCTGCTGTAGGTGCTTCACCATCCCATGCTGCTCGCACAGAAGAGTAGCCGTGAGCGCATAGGTTAAAGGGAGAGAAAGCCTTGCCGAAGTGACTGCAGGATTCTGCCAGGGGAACGCTCGGTCTCGGCTGGCTGAGTAAATAGCACTGGACCCGGGGTACTGCCCCTGTAGGCTGAGGCCTCGTAGCCTGTTTGCAGATGGAATCTATGCTTATAAATCACAGCAGCATGGGGAGACCCAGCGCAAATATAACCACAAGGCTGTTATTATTCACAAGTGTTTCCACAGCGTGGAATTACATCAGAGTCTTAGAAAATGAATCCAAGTCAGTCTTCTTTGTTGACTGCTGTAATTCTTGAGCCTGCTTCCTCTGCTGTAATCGGATACATGCTGCTGCTGCAGAAAGCACATCACAGTTACAGATCAGGGTATTTAAGTATCGCACATTAACACCCTTTTATTCTGCATAATACCTCGGCCTATATTCAAACACGAGCGCTGATTGTTTGAGTGTCATTATGCTAAATGGAGGATGGAGAAACGCAGGGGATAGGAAGCCCAGCACCTAATGGCCCGAGACCCACCAACCGTTTTTATACCTGCCTTGATTAAATGAAACTATTATCCCAATGATATCTGTCCATAAGGACTCAGCATAGTTGGGTGTGCAGAAAGCAACACATTGGCCATGATACTCAGCTTAAAACAGCTTATTCAGTTTAAGCTGTAAGAAGAATCCTTATTGTTTTGAG
Source organism: Fundulus heteroclitus (assembly GCF_011125445.2). Lineage (NCBI taxonomy): Eukaryota > Metazoa > Chordata > Actinopteri > Cyprinodontiformes > Fundulidae > Fundulus > Fundulus heteroclitus. The sequence continues at coordinate 117,143 of NW_023396594.1, forward strand.
CCACAACTGGGTTTTTTCCCTCATCGTTAGCAATAAAATGTGAAAGAAAGCACGGCAAACAAGTGTTTCCAATACCATTTCATGAAAATTTGACAAAAACCCATCTAAAAGAAAGCAATACCAGTGCTTATCACAGTGTTTTTGTTGACATAGGCATGCATCTACTTCACCACATTGGTGTGAATTTGTATGAGCACAGAAAAACAAACTGTGAAACATCAAAGGAAAATATGTGATACGAGCTCTCTCTGATGGGTCTGCCTGTGCAGTACTCACTTGCCTGATTTATCTTAACTAAAACATGTTAAACTATGGTTTCAAATTGTACAGAGCCGTGAAAAAAATAATGGCCCCCCTCAGAGATTTATTCTGCTTTTACTTTTTTGTCGTACTTGAACAGCCTCCCTTTAATCAATCATGAATTAAACTTGGATTGATCACAGTTTTTAGCTTCAAATTCATACGGCATGCCAAGGATCTCAAAGAGCAACTCATGAGCAATTCGGGAACAGATAAGAAACAAAGTCATTGGCATCTATCAGTCTGGAATGGATTACAAAGCTTTATATATAAGGCTTGGGACTCTAGTGAACCACAATGACAACCATTATCCTCTCCTTCCCATGGGTGGGCGGCCTAGGAAAATGACTGCAAGATTGCATCGACGATTCATCCAGAAAGTCACATAAGAAAGCAGAACAACATCTAAAGCACAGCAGGCCTCACCTGCCTCATTTAGGGTTATAGCTCATGATTTAACAATAAGAATGAGAGAGTGGGCAAGATCTGCTTCTATGAAAGAGTACCAAGTCAAAAACCACTGCTGACCAAAAATAACACACGGTCCGCTGCCTCACATTTACAAAAAATAAATAAAAAATTGTTGATGACCTCGAAGACATTAAGACAATACTCAGTAAAATGTAAAAGTTGTTGGAAGGTTGGAAGGGTTCAGAAAGCTAACAAACACACCTTTAAGCAGTTGTTACAGTGTTATAATCCTTCATTTTTGCTGATTTTATTTAAAACAAATCTTCAATAAAGGTGAAAATAAGGTATACAATTATTCATCTTATTGTGAAAGCTCAGACTGCACTAAAAATAAAAAGCCGGAAACATGCCCATTAAATCCCAGCCGATATAAGCGTCTATGCTTCAGGACACAGTTGTTCTTGCTTTGGTACCAAATGTTCAGGTGCAAAGGTGATCTAAAAACCTTTACATGAGTAAGTGATGCAGATTTTTCTGACTGGACTGCTGCAGACTGCAAAGCACAAGGAAATAATTCATCCATAGTTTTCTGATTCATTTGAAGATAGGAATCATGACTCAAAGTAAAAAATATACCAGAAAAATTATAATAAAATTACAGAAAATATAAATTACATTTAATACATTTAGTCTACAAAACTATAAACTGTGCCATCTTCTAATGTGTTTAGTAGGAAGGAAACAAAGGTCTTAGGTTTAAATTTTGTTCATTTTATTAACAACCTGCATAAGACGCACTATTTATTTGAATGCTACACAATCATAAGGTTTTGATAATATATTTTAAACAATAATAACAGAATTATAAACACAATTTGAGAATTAATTTCTTAGAGAAGTGATTTGAGACATGTTAGGCAGAGCTCATGATTGGATTAATTCTAACTTTGGAGGAATAACTACTTTTTTCACTTTGTTCCTTTTTTTCTATTGCAAGCAAACTAACAGCAGCTTTTTGGAGGCAGCATGTTTTCACTTAATCTGCTTCTCTAGTCTTTGAGGATGTCACAGTATTTAAAGGTTCTAGCTACAGGTTTTTCATCAAAACAATTAATTCTTCAAATACATCCACAGAACGTCTAACGTGGTGCAGAATAAACAAAAGTTTTACTGAAAAAGACATACAGTATAAAAATTGTTTTATAAATTTTGACGGGTCCAAAATATACATATTTACTTCTGGCTAAAAGCCAACGTTGACATGAAAGGGTTCTGCACCAATAGGAATAGTAGGTGGAAGTCACATGAGACGGAGCCCAGTTGTTGATCATTGTAGCTCCTTGATAGCGCTGAGAAATGGCTTCTTGCCGTTTCATTTCTCAGATTCAACCGGACCAAAAAACAAGAAAAAGGACGTTGAACATTGCTCAAGCCCACTATACAAAAAACGAGCCACTAGTATCGTAAAAAACAAAAAAATAAAATAAATAAAATATGCCAACCATTATGCTAAGGCTATCTGGTAGCCAGCTGGCAAACAGTAGATTTGTATGTTGGAACAAGAGTGGGTGAGTGTGAGTGCGCCACCTACTGGGCAGGAGGAGTTAAACTTGTAGCTTCTCCTTTAATCTGGCTGTGACATATACATATAAAAATAAGGTATTTTTGAAGTAGACCTTCCTTTGTGTGTAGTTTCAGAATTAGAAAAACTCTGAAACTGGTTGGTAGACATTAAGTGCCCACAAATAGCTTAATGAACTTGCCCAGGAGACTAAAAACAACTTGGTAACAAGCTGGGCTAAATTACTCTCTTTGGTTATAATGAAAATTAGGGTGTTGGGTGATTGCTGTCATCACACTCGGTTCCACAGGACTGAGTCCATCTGCACATGCAACGGATGCTGTGTTGCAGGGCAAGACAGACAGGCCACCACATGTCGGTCAGCCAAACAATGACAGCGGCGAGATGAATGGGCTGAAAGAAAGTGTAAAAGATGGAAGTCTGTGGATGGTGCACGGCGGTGATGCCGATACAAGCAATACTAAAGTGATGGCAGCTTGAGTCGTTGGTCCATGACCACCTATATGCTTGATCAGTCACAGTTCACCCAAAAGGCAAAGGCTGTGGGGAGCAGAAATACAATGTGCTCATGCTCTGACACCTAAAAAAAACAACTAAAAAACCCCGAAACAAAAGAGTTTAGAAATTAAATACATTAAATATTACTAGGCCAAACAGTGTACATTTTATTTAAAGGATATTTGATTCTCTTTATTTATAGAAATCTGTAGTTTCACAAGTCAGCAGATATTTTCATTTTAAAGATGAAATATTTAAGGAAACAAAACATAACTCAGTTATGCACGAGGCCTCCTGTTTAGTTCTACATTAATATTTTACGACTGACAACCAGGCAAAAGCCAAACAACACCGACAGAACGCCCAGGAGCATGTCGGCTGAACCCCACTCTACAACTCATCAGTACTGCAGCATTCAAACAGGCTGTAAGAACACTTTCCAGCCTTTAATCGCGTGTCTTTCGGGTTATACTGGCATGCACCAAATACGTGTGTTAAGACTGCTGTGCAGGCTGATCTGAAATACTGCTTGGTGTAGTTTAGATTGACAGAGAGGCTCACAGTCTTGTGGCTTTTTTTGTCTCATCAAACGTCACTGTCATGAAAATACCCGCAGTTCCAAAATAGAGACTGAAGCTTTTATTTGCTGAAGGAGGCTTTTGTTAGACAGAAAGAAGATTTCTCCTATTTGACGCTTTCAGTCAAAAGCCTTCCCTGTGTTTGAGCAATTTCTTGTGATTTATAGAAGGATTTAACTATAAACATGAGTATTACTTCAAAATTATATTTTATATTATAACAGACATGCACAGGAAAGATCTCAACGTTATGATCATTTGGTCAGAAGCTAAAAATCCAATATTAATTCTGACCAGTAAATGTACTCACTAAGGATCTAAACGCACCATATGTATTCTATAATGTATTTTACTGGGAACACGGTGTATGTCACATTATCTGCTGTAATTGTTTGCAAAATGGTGACATAAGATGCTAAAGACAGTTTAAAATGTTAACTTTGAAAATCATGTTGTATTTGTTGCGAAATACAAAAAGCAGAGCGGTGTAACACTGACTGCTCTCTGAAGCACACAACCTGAAATCGTCTGAGGCCCTAATGTAAATAAATACAAATCACAGAAAGAGCACCTGAGGTACCTGAATAGCAACAAGGACAAATTATGTTATGATCTCACACAAAACCCACAGAGCTTAATACAATCTGTGATCGTAAATGGACCTATGATAGTTGCATTTATACTAAATTATAATACTCGGTTTCATCCAAGTGGAATTCTTGTCTTCTTTTTTAACATAGAAGTTGCCTTTTACTTTAACAAGACATTATGCTTTTAAGTTTCTCCTTTTCACATTTAAATTTTTCAGTTGTTGTCTATATGAAGTAGAACGGCAAGGCTTTGGTATGAATTCCTTGTTGTTGTTGCCACACAATCCCTCTTATTACCCGTTCTGAGGTGCATTCGAGAGCAACTTGTTTTGTTACGGCCTCTTTAAAACCAAAGAAGGCACGTCACACCCCGCCGCCCTCCAGGTCGCAGAGCGTTCCACTCCATCTCGTTCAGCAATGTTTGTAGCATGCTTGGGGACGGTGTGATGAATTTTGTCGTTTAATACACCCAATGACCGTTTCACTTATCCACTTGCAGCTCCGGCACCTTTCAGTTTGGACTTCAAAATCGCAGTGAAAAACATAAAAATGGCAGATTTTCAAAATTGGTTAGCCAGAAGTTTATTGTTCAAAATACTTATTTAAGGGCTAAAAAACGGGGATTTTGCATACTATGTACACTTTAAGAACTCATGTCCTGGATGACTGACTCCTGTATTTAATATTACTCCAAATTATACCAAAATATATTGCAATTGGCCACTGGGTATCTTTAACACTGACTTTTGGCATCCATTTCATTTCTCAAGCTCTGAAATTTGATGTATGAATAAAATCCTTAATGTAATTGTGATAATCCTAAGAAGTCCTTGCTATTGTATTCATCACAAGAGCTGTGACATTATAAACTGTATATTTATTAGATCATAAGAATGGAGCATAGAGTGCGGTACATGCAGGAGGATATAACAGTGGTTATCCTGAGGATAATGTTTGATTTGAATATCTGAACGTTAACATAAAGCAGCAGAAGACATCATTGGATATGCCTCAGGGCCTGTAAGCCTCTGATTATTCCAGCAAGTGCTTCAAAAGTGTGACGGCATGTGTGCATGTTGTGTCGCATAAGTAACCATCTGCATGCTGGCAGCCTAAATTACAGGTGATCATAAAGGAAACACAGGAGTAAATTGGCAGGTTCCGTCATAATCCATGAAGGCTTGATTCTGATGTATGCGAGCGTCGACAGACATCTGAAAGGCTGCAGAAAAAGGACAAGCTACGCTTTATGTGTCTGTGTGGAAGGTGGGACAAGAACATGTGTGGATTACAAAACACCTTTATCCCATTTATTCAGCTTCACCAGTAGGAATGGAGAAAATGTGCAGCTGAAGAGTTAAAACGATCAATAATTCTGTAATTTAGCTCCTGATGTGCATAAATAAAAAAAGATTATTCCCAAGTGGTTGATCTAAAAGTGAAGTAAAGCAACCGCTAAGGAGCAATTTTCAAGAGACGTTAATTTCCATTTATAAATCAACTTCAATGCCACATTTAATCAGAAACCTAAAAAAAGAAGAAATTTCTGGTCTTTCAATGTGAAAGCTTTTGCTATGGTACCCTTCCAACATAAGGCCACTAATTAAACTTTTCTTTTCCTTTTCAAAGCGTCCTTCAACATTTCAAAAGCACCATATCAAAGGGGCTTCAAAGTCAAAACCCCACTGAATTTTGAGTTGACAGAGCAGCATACATATGAAGACAAGTGACTTGCTACATGCCCCCCCCCTCTCCCGCCCTCTGTGGCAGAACCAATGTAAGACTAAAATCCTCACTGCTGCAATATGCATACTAATGTCTGCAAGAGAAAAACAACGTGGCTTTACTGTGGTTGTCAAAGTAAAAAGAGCCTCTCCGACATTTCAACGCTGACAAAAAGACAATTATAGTCAGTGACCGTCGTCGTCTTCAACTGAAAACATTTATGAACGTCTCATTTTCTGTTTGCACATATTTATTTAAGTTCATGAATAATCTAAAACGGGATGGGGATTTGGAATACTGAGGTTTTTGTGTTTTTATTGTGCAAAGTGCTGTTTGGGAGGTTTTATGGGTAAATGGCATCTGTTCATCACTAACACTGAAAATCATGTTGTTACTGTGAAGGCTGAGATAAACCCTCACTGCAGTCCCCTACAAGCAACCATTAGCAGGCATGTCATGGGCACTACTTATATTTAGTAAAATATGTTTGATGTACTTATTCGTAATTAAAGGTATAGTGGACGATTTTTCCAGAAATGTAGGCAAAAAACGCCCAAGTCCCTTTTTGAATAACTGCGCATGGACAAGACCATCCTACCTGCTCTTCTGCTCCTCAGGGTGATCGTGTGAAAGAATCTCCCAAATCCACTCTGGTCTTATTTCATTCATCTGAGGCGTTTTCCTCTTCTTCTCATGCACTTTTTTGACAATTTGCTTCTTGAATTCTCAGCCATTTTCAAATTATACGGTGAGAACAGTTTAGCTACAATGAATGGCTGAAACTGAAGCTAACTGGATACATAAATACCAGAACGCACGCTGGCGTTACCTGAGCACGTCATCAGTGATTGGCATGTTTGGCAACCAATAGATAAAATCATCCCCCTGGAACTAAAAGCCGAAAATAAGACTACCCACTATATCTTTAATTACAATAGATAAGTGCCAAATAAACAATTTAATTGTAACTAAAGAAGCTACTATATTGTCCACTATACCTTTGGGTCGCGTTCAGACCCAAAGTTTGAAATAAACAAGAAAATGTACTGCCGCTTTACGAGTTTGAAAAGGTTGCAATCCTGCAGTGGCATGTAAACTTTACATTATGCGACATTAAAAACATGTAAAACACACAAAAAATGCTTTAGAGCCCATACATAACGAACAAATGTTATGTATGCAGACCTCGTTCAACTCATGTTCAAAGAAGGATTGTTATATTTTAAAAGAAACCTACAGTGGACCCCTGCTGCTAACAGCTGAGCTTTTCTCTAGTTTGAAGTTTTCCATGATTTCTCTAAGCAGCGTATCATCAGGGGATTTTTTTTTCTTTTTTTTCTTTTTTTTACCGCAGGAAGACTGAACATAACCGATAACGTTTAACATAGGAATTCACTTTTAATGTTGCCAATAGTGCAGCAATTTTTGCCCATTTCTTCAGTATCGTTTGGATCTAAAAGACTAAATTACACACTAAAGACTTGAATGATCATTTCATTTTATATTCTCCTACTTGTTAGCTGCCAAGATGATTAACCTGAACTAAAGACTGTTGAGAAGCAGCAGGGAGCAATGGACTTTAAATAACTTTAGTTTAAGTAAAAAAAAAAAAAAAAGTTCAGCGTTAACTCTGCAGCTTTTCAAGGAGAAAAATTATGGTGAAATTCTCCTTATAACTGCTTACAGCTTGAGGCCCCCTAAATACTAAAACTGTGCTTAATTTTTAGTTAGCAGAAAATGCTGCAGATAAGTAAATGTGTTTGTACTAAAAGCATCGTCAGAAATGTAAGTTGTAAACTAAAACTTACAGCAAACATGGTAACAGCCGATAAATAATCTGCTGAGAATCATAGATGTCCTAAAGAGGCACCTCTGATTTCTTTTAAGCACAAATACAGAATAAACAAAAAAAAAACACATTTGTTTAGAAATGTGGCCCTCTGTAGTAAACCATTAAAAGCCTGGTAAATACCAAATTAATCAGTGAATCATGGGGGCATGATTTCCAATTTAGAAGAGTGAATGCCTTTTTTCTTCAATAGCCTAAGAAAAGAAATACAGCATACCACTGGGTAAGTATGTTTCTTCTGATATCTTTATTGGCCCCTCTGCTTCAGGAATAATTACTCCAAGACTTGAAGGTGGGCATGTTGTTGTCAACGGGGAATTTAATGGACTTAATGAACTCTTTTTGTTAACAGAAGCTCAGGATGCTCAATGATCGACTTCATCACACTCTAGTTTACCCTGTTTGCACAATTTTACCGCTGCATAGCTTCTGTCTTTTTTTTTTTTATTCATGTGATGCAATGTTTTTTGAGAGAAATAAAAGAGAGGAGGCAGCATGTTTATGAGCCAAAATAGAATGGAGTGAGACAAATAAACAGGAAGAGGGGAAAATGCAGCACAGCAGACTGATAACTAGAACCCTGGATACCTGAAAGGGCTGTTTTTTAACTTCTGTTTGGAGGGTAGCGATTTCCCTCTGCTGCCATGCTTTATGCTTGGCTAAGCTAAACACGTGACTGATCTATCTCTGTGCTGAATGTGCAGGGAAGAAATTGATATTGATCCCCTTATGCAGTGCTCAATAAATCAACAAATAATCAAAAAAAAAAAAAATCAGTTTCCTTTAAAGTATAAATACTAGATCACATTGTGCTGAAATATTCAGAGCTTTGATTTTAATATCTTTGGCAATAATATTGAGTAGGTTTTTTAACCTGAAATGTTTATTTTAGGGTATTTATACCGTCTGCTAGATTGTAAATAGATCTCCGTTCGGCGTGAGCAGTTGCAAAAAACCACAGTAAGAGCGTTATGAAAACCTATTTGTTCATGTAGTCCATGGGCTGGAGCACTTTAAATCTCCCCGCAACATAAAGCCATAAATCTGAGCGTGCCCTGAGGTAAGAGCAACCAACGCTAATTAACAGTAGCAGGATGAGAGGTTAAGGCCTGTGTCGTATTAGCGTGAGAAAACACTATTTTTCAATTTACAGTCCATAGTCTTAAGTAATGGAGCTTGCTGAGCTGTGCTGTGCTGTGTGTATAAATGCATAAGCATTCAGTCCACTGAGCAATGGAGAAAACGTACGATTCCAGAAACAGTTTACCTCGGCAGGAGGAACATAAGAGCCTTCCAAAACAAAATGACTGGTCAACCTGTAAAGTACGAACATCTGAGATATGATGTCTGCCTCGGGGAATGTCCATAAACAAAGATTGCCGGTCCAAACCAAAACTCATTTCTGGCACACCGCACAGCACTGGTTTTCGTTGAATATCTTTGGGTCCTTAAAAGGGCTTTGGACGAAGGACACCGTAAGCTCTGAGGAGGTCAGCCTTCCCTCTGTGCAGACCTGTGGGCCCTTTCTCCCTCCCTTTGAACTGAGCTCTGATGATGGTGCGGCAGGCAAGGACTCAGGAGTGGACGGATTAGGGACAGGAGGGACCAGGAGAGAAACGGCTGGGCTTGTTTTCATTTTATCTTCATTTTGGCAAACAGCAGCCAAACCACTGACCTTTCTGCAGTATCGAGTACTTTTAGCTTTGAAATCCTCATTCTTTAAAGAGACAACAAATACAAAGACGAGTCATTTAAAGCTTTCTTAATTGATCTTTATGATTGGGGGGAAAAAAATGACCGTTCTCACACAATCAGTTTGTGATTCCGGCTGCAGGGTATTTATTCTGTAAACTAATTTTTTTCTTAAAGGGACAGTTTGTTTTTTTGATGTAAGGTCTATGAAATTATCATCAGTATTGACTGACAAAAATCTAGCTGATTTGCTCCTGGCTGTATCAAACCACCAGATCAGCGGTGACCAAGAAAGAAGTAAACTTGGATTTTTCCAACAGGGCATCAACTGTGCACTGGCATGAAAGATGGCACGTTCCTGCGATTTCCAGGTCTTGTAGCAGTTTGGAAATTATCCCAGGTGCCTCAGCTAAATGATATAACCTGCAGCCTCTAGTAAAGTAGCTTTAGAAGGTAAAACAGTGGTTATTTGGCTGTAAAAACTGCACCAAAGTCTAAGACGGCCGCTTATAAAAGTGCAGACTCCGTTTAATGTGTGCTAACATGGAAGTGTTACTGAACTGAATATTTTTAGTTAGAGCTGTATTAAATTGTCTGAACAGCTTCCACTGCTCTAAGGATTTAGTCACTGTTGTACAAAATCACTGTAACTCCAGGTATGGGAACAATGTTGCCGTGCTGTTAATCTTGCCATAAATGTTGATATATTTGACAGGGTGGGGGGCTCCAGCAACACGCATAGTTTTTTAGAAACCCCACTTTATTAGCTTGTGACCCAACAATATCAAATCCCACCCCTTACAAAGCTAATTGGTCAGTAAATCTACATGGAAGCAAGCGATCATTTAGATTTTGTTTGTTGTTGTTTATGTGTTTTACACTGCTTTTATAGAAATGCAAGTAATGTGGAGTGAAATACTGGTGAGAAATCACATAATCTGACTTGGTGCATTAGCTTAACTGTCTAAAGAACAGTAGTTACTGCTTCACTCGCACTTATTGCACTAACCGGAGATCTAATGATATTCATACCTGTGGTAAAAATAAAGGTGTCTTGTGTTTAAGCTTCCGTTTCAGAAGGTTTGTGAAAGGTGGCGAGAAAGCATCTCTGTTTCATGCTTTTATTTTAATGAGCCTTCAGCACCCTGCCTAGCTCAAGACGTATGAAGCAAGACACAAATTCAGACCCCTCTACCTAAGGAGATAATATTATTATTGTTCTTACAAATTGAAACAACAATGTCAAATCCTTTTTCTTAGCTTCCTCTTGTTTGGGGATTGTGGAGGGGCTGGGGTAGTTGGGGCAGACCCTGGTAATGCTGCCCCTCCATCACAGGGCCAGCACACTGAGTCACAAGGATTCACATACAAACTCACTGAAACAGGGAATTCAGGATCCCCTGTCAACTTAAATAGCGTGTTTTTGGACAGCAGGACACAGGAAAACCTGAAGAAAGTCCACACATACCCAGAGAGAAATCCACACAGTCAGCCGGCAAAGCTAAGAGTTAAAACAAATCAGTTGTTTCTGTTGGGAGGCGATGTCATTCCCTACACCACAGCGCTTACTTATATGCACAGAAAATATTTTGTGAAAAATTAGGTGGTGGCTGAAAACAGGTAAAACAGTAAAATGACATTTACTTAGGAGAATTACACAGAATATTATGATAGTACTAAAAATATTAAGTTAATTCCCAACCCAAGGTGCATCCTAAAGGCTGCTTCTGTCTGAAAAAAGCTAATTAAAGTTGAATTAAAACTGAAGAATAGTTTTAGAATTGCAAAAATATTTTTCATTGCAGGTCCCTCTCGGAGCTTAAGGACACTTCTGTTAAACAAATTTCAAACAGGCCATTAATGCTGAGTGGCGCTGTATAAAAAGGATGGCGCTGCCATTTGGACCTCTTTGCCTACCTTTAAAGAAAATTGTTATTTGAGCAATACAATCCCAAATTACATTTTACTAAAATATTACAAAAAAAAATTACACACACTTTTATTTTTATGGAAATGTAAAAATATCTTAAGGTGAGAATTTTTTCATTGCTAATGGCGTAAAACTGCAGTTTTAGTGACCACAGGATCACAGCGGTTGTGGCTCTTCCTGTTCTCCATTTTCTCTCTAGGTGATCCAGTGACATGGCAAATTGGCATCAGGGAACCTTAAAGATAACTTTTATCCTTTTTAATATCTACATTTCCACTCATCTGCAAGTGATGGACACATCAAGTCCTTCCACAGCCATCTGAGCATTGTTGAGTCTTCATTTTAGCAGGGGAGCGCCAAAAGGACTGGAGGACTGGACCCTAGCTCTAAGCAATGCACCGACAGATTCAGACATCTGGATACTGAGCCCCTGTAAAATTAAATAGTACCATAGATCTGTGAGAGTCTTTGAAACTTCTAGGGTTGCCTGGTGAAATGAAAGCATAAAATAAGCATAAGACATGTGTTTTGTGACTTTTGGGTGCTTGGATATCATGGGGGAAAATGTAAATTATGATATGGTGGCTGCAAAAAAATTAAATCAATGTAAAAATTTGGGAATCAGTGGCTAGCAGCTACATAATATTGTTTAACTGACCTGGAATAACATTCAAACACCCAAAACTTTCCAAACATCTGTTTAAATGTGAGCCTTTATTGAACCAAACAGCCAAGAACATGCCTAAAGAATCGGCCAAAAAAAATGACTTGAATGATGTTAAAAAAATCGGTATCGGCCTTAAAAAACCTGTATCGGTCGATCTCTAGTTAGTTGTGCCACCAATCTAGAGTCCAATTCCAGGGTGTTTATGTAAATTACTTCCACTGGCGCTGAGAACATTCTCTTACTGCAGGAGTGCTGCTGATTTGGTGCAAATGTTCTGGGAACACAGATCGCCACCCACCGCAAAAACAAAGTTCGATAGGCAATTTAAAAAAACCTGGAAAATCAGACCAACACAGGAGAAATTTAAGATTGCTTCACAGCAGTTTATAAGTGAAGTCAATCCAAACAGTGTGGAAATGTCTAACTATGGATGCTAAACAAGCTGCAGTGATACAACCTCATGGTGTGTTCAGGGAAAACAAAAGAGTTAAAGTGGTGAAGTAAAATGTTCAGTAAACCTGCTAAGAATTGTTTTACAGCAATTACATTTTAAAGCTCGAGTAGTGTCACTCCAACTTTATGGAAAGGTGCAACTTTAACAGACTTTAAATTAATCCGCTGACATTGGCATCTTCTAAAGGAACAAATTATGCCTGTGAATAATATTTCCTGTGATTGCTTTGATTGATAGCTATGAATAATCACACATTATTCTGAATAAAGTGTGATTATTATATAGCAGTTACATATGAAACTAAATTAAATGACCTCCAACTCTTGGGAAGTTTGCACGTATAAACAGATCCTAAATCTGCAAGGCCTGTCCATAGAAATGCACAGGATTCATATCTAAGGACATATCTGTTTTTCACACAAATTCCTGGGAAGCTGTGATTTCTTCAATGTGCATCTCAAAACATAAACATTGTATAAAAGTGTAACATTATCGATTTCAATCCAAACAAGTTTACTGACAACAGCATTACTCTCTCTACCTCAGAAAATGCTCAAATCTGCCCAGTTCCTTAGATCAGGGGTGTCCAAACTTTCCTTCATGTGGGCCAAAATAGTAAAGTCAAAAGTACATGAGGGCCACAACATATTTGTAAAAAACAAATAAATAAAAAAACACAAAAAATGTCTATAATTATTTTGTTTCTTGCTCCACAAAGTATGTGTATGACGGATTTTAATTAAATTAGATTTTCTGTTGGAAGGAAAATACAAATGCAAATAGATCCAAAACAATTTTGCACATTTGTGTAATACTCAATATTTTCATTTGAAAGAAGATTTCAACTTGTCTGTAATAGTTTTTCCTCTATTTAAAAACCAGCGCTGGAGGAGCCAAATCCTTTGACAAAATGCAGCTGGCGGGTCGCACAAAGTCAGTCCAGGGGCCGCAAAAAGCCCCCCAGGCTGCACTTTGGACACCCCTGCATCAGATGAATATTTTATTCATGTATTTGAATGTTTGCACGGTGACACAAACTGGTATGGAGTGATGTGTTGTTTGCAAAGAAAAATATCAATCACTTATGTTGCATGATTAGATTTAGAAGAAAACATTTATTTGTCAAGGGGTTTAAACTTGGTTTATTCCCATTTGTGAAATATGTCTTCCACTACAAAACTAAATCCTTAGTTTAGATTTTTTCCAACTGCTACCTCCCTGTCGGGGCCATTTTCAACCCTGGTCATTTGATCTTGGGCCTGCTCCCTACAGCGGAATCATTGCAGGTAAAAGAATGGCACCCAGACCCTAATCTGGTTCCTAGAACATTTTAAATAGAGAAAATGCACCTTAGATTTTATATGTTATATTACTTCGTTAATTGATGGTGAACCAGAGAAAAAAGTACAAACATACATGAAATATTAGTGAGGATCTGTCATGTCAGTGCACTTGAAGGTGGTCATCATTAAAGCGCCTAATAGACCGTGTCGCCTGTAGGACCTGACAGGCAGGCCGGGCAGAGGGGAGGATCCTGAGAGAGTGTAACCTTCATGTGGAGACAGCTCTGTCACACCAGGGCTAGGAAGGTAGCCAACGTGCCAGCAAGGACTGAACCAGACAATGCTTGACTGTAGTCGACCAAGCAGAACAGCAAACCCTGCTTCAAACTGCATCAACAAAAAAAGCACGAGCCGAGGCATCCCCAGGCCACCGCATGAGATGAAATACATTCACATTTTAACCTTTTAATCTGTAGTTATCTGGCTGGAGACAGTGATACTTCCAAAAAATATCAAAAATCAAGCAAACTTCTATTTCACAGAGTTACCGCTAATAATACAAAAAAAAATCTATTGACCAAAGGACAAAAATACTAATAATAATACAGGGGCAACCATCTACATTATGAATTTACAGAATATTTGTTAAATGTTTCAAAATCTTTATCAATTTAAAGAGATTGTAAAATCTCAGAAAGGCCACAGGTGCATTTGGAAATGAGACGAAATGAGGGCGGACTAAAACTCTCCAACACCCACAAGGAAAGAGAGGGAACCTGCCACTCAAGGTCATGGAGAATTGCAGCGCTGCTCTGCAGAATGATTGGAATTATGGGGAGCAGCTGGCTGCAAGGAAACCAGAAGGTGACAGAAGAAATCACCAGGTGGCTCCCATGAATTTATGACACCATCCACCCAGCCTCTATTTTCAGTGGTCCATACAAAACAAAGGCCGTTTTTGAAGGGGTGCTGACACATCTGGACCCACTCCCATCTCTGACCAAACTGTGTACAGTTTGGTCAGTGAACAGATTAATGGCGCTGGTTTGAGCAGAACTTGCTGGATAACTTTTTATAAATGGCCAGAGGATAATGCAGCTAATTAAAGTTTTCTAAATGTGGAGTTGGTCATGAATATTGATAAAGAATTAATTAGTTGCTAAAACTGGAAAACCATTTTCTCTGCACCAAATACATCAGATGTTTTTTTAAAGCAAAAATGCTCCGTATCGTCACATGGAAAAATACATTTATATACTGTTGCAAAACAAAAGTCATTAATTAATAATCTAAACCTTTATAATCTAACAGTTCTTCAATTTGTTTGGAAATTTACGAGCTAGACTCTGCTGTAAAATCAATCAATGTCAGTTCAGACATAATTTGTACCCTGTAAAACAACATTTCATGGTGGGTTTACAATTTGTTTCATTGTTTTGCTGTGAATAATTCTATTTAATCAGAAAAAATCCACTACACGGCAAACTTTGGCATTCTGACACCTCAGGGGGCAAGAGTCAATTGATCCGAGTGTCGTGCCTAGGAATGCAACCGTTTCCAGTACCAAGGAATACCAAGATATTAAAAAGTTATGATTTTAAAACTGAAAACATTTTTCATCGTACCGCTCCTTCGGCTGGAAGCCCCAGTAACGACTCATCACGTGTCTCGTTGAGGCGATAGGGCAAACAGGATGCGTTGTTTATGGGCGCCGTACATGCATGAATACCAACTATATTGAATATTTCAAACAGTAATATCAATGGATTTCTGAAGACCCTCAGGTATGCCTTCTGGGAAAAAAAGCTGGCATGAAAAAAACTCAGAATGCGAGACAGAACCTGTAACGAGACACTCATCAGCCGCGGCGTTTACTGGAGCCATTGGCTCACCTTGAAGCTGGTCTCGAAATGAATCACGGTTCTTGCTGCCAACTGTGGTGTTTCCAGAGGAAAGTCATATTTTATCATCCAGCTGTGTTTTTATCAAAAGTGCACAGACTGTATATAGGAAGAAAAAAAAAAACCCTCTGGCTTGTACTTTAAATGAAAAAGATAAAACACTGGAACCAGAGTATTGAACCTTTAGAAGTTCTACTGCTCAATAATTTAAGCACCAAACATCTCAGCACCGCCTAAATGGTGTTTAGAGTGGATCACAATATTGCTTAGGTAAGAGGGCACGATGCAAGCTATCATCATTGTGCTTTGCAAGGCTCTGTGTCAGTCTTTCCTTACCAGTAAGGCCGCGCTGTCACTCTTGCAGGATTGTGCTCAGGTGGGAAAGCCAACAATTTGTCAGGGTGCAAATTCTGGAGTCATAACGGTCTTAATTTAGCAAAGTATTTTGCTATGCACACCTTTTTTTCCCCCCCAACGACCTGCCTTTTCACTGACTCACCAAGAGGAGGAGGAACAAGAATGTAGTTCACTCGTTCCTCTGATTTCTTAATGACTTTGCTGTGCTGAGTCCAGACAAAAGGAAAGCTTCCTGTCGGGGATATTATCAGTGGAATGGCTTACTCAATATGTTGATTGGTGTGCTCTGCATTCAACACTGTGCATATCAAAAAAAGTTCAACCCCACCGAACCATTTGCTCCGTTGTGCAACAAAAGTTGCAAACACACAGCATACTTGTAGTAGAAACAAGACACTGAAAAGCATAATAACAGAGTTTTTATGAGCTATATTTCTGAAACAAACCTGTCAAATCCTGCAAATCAACGTTTTTAAACAGTTCAGGAAAAACGTCAGAACCATTGTATTTTTTTCTGCTCCTCGCTCACCCGATCAGGCTCCTTTTACCCCCCCTTAAAAGCAGGGGCAGTACCCAGTGACAGAGAGCTTGAAATCTTATTCCATGCATTTTTTTTTTCATGCAGGGGTTTACGGATGTGACATTAGATATTAAGATGAGTAAGATTTGGAGGTTATCTGGAATTACAAGCTGAGCCCTAGAAGTCAAAGCGTGAAACGGGATTCACCGCACTGTGTTCTCTCTGGCAGGCATCTCATTCAGGATACGGCATGACGACTAAACCTCCGGGCTCTCCAGATGAATCTATACGTGAAATGAAAAAGGTTGATATCGGTGCAGTAACGGCACATTTGAATTTAAATCTTTTTTTTTTCTGCTTCCGACAGTTGCAGTATCATCAATTAAAAGGCGAGTCCGACATTTATGGTATTAAGGTTACTGGTTGACAATGAAAGAAATGCTTAATCTTCCAAATTACCCCACGGAATGATTGCTTCATTTGGCCTACTTCATAATGATTTAGCGCCAACATGTCGTATAATTTTTAATTAACTTGGAGGGGTATGAATGTAGTACATGGGGGTGTTACGTAGGGACCGACTGCACATTTAAAGTCGTGAGTCTCACACCCAGTTCGTGCAAGCTTTATCTACAAGAAATTAAATCAAAGTAAATGAAAAAAAAAAAAGTCTCAGTCGAATCATCTGGCTCATGAGGCCTGAAGCAAATCTTTGGTCCCGGATCAAACATAAGGCCATGCCCTTTTTTTCCCAGCCTAACACAACGCCGAGCTAAGGTAATCTTAAAAAGTTCATTTATAGGGCATAGCTCATTTTTTTTTTTTTTTTTAACAACTTTTGCTTTCATAACTGTCTAAGCTTGGAGCTCACATTCTTTTTTTTTTTATCTCGAGAACCAAAATAAAGAAATATGTAAAAGAGCGTGTACGAACAAAAATTAGCCAAATTCAGGAATCAAGGCATAAACAAAATATCCATCCAAGACAAAAGTAGTAGCAGCAGAGTTTCCAGCTAAACTGTGAAAGTAAGTAAAGCTTAGAAAGTACAGATTTGTGTGACAATTGGTCCAGTGATAAGAAGGGCATCAGGGGAACTATGTGAGAGCAATAGATAGATATGCAGAGACAGAGTGAAAATCTCACATTCTCACCCAGACTCCGCAAATCATGACATTACATTTAGCTCCAATCTTTTATTCTGTCGATTCCGCTCCTGAGATAAATGCTACATTTATTTAGCCCAGACAGTTTTATGACAATAAACTGAATATTTAGATACATGTGAAAACATGCCTATAAAAAATGATGTTTTTAAAGGCGTATAGTGTTATTCTGTTGGTTTATAAATGTAATATGATTATTTAATGATCAGTTATATCCCTACAGGGTTAAATTGAATACCACCTTGTATCCCCCCCCGTTTCGTTTTAAGTCTAAGACAGTGAGAGTGCAAGAGTAATCTCCTAGTTTTAAACAAAAGTTTTTAAAGAAATGTAATTATTTTCAACCTTGCTTTGATAATCTACCACTAACGTGAACTAAAGACCTCGACGCCTGATGAAATTACGATAGGGTGACTTCTGTGTGCTGGTTAATGCTGAGTCAGACTCAAAGTGCGAGGACAGCCAGAGACAATGATATACCGACTAATGGAGACATAGAGAAGACACTAAAAGAGAGCCTGATCAAATTACTCACGCCTAGCCTAACTTGATAAAAATTCATGTTGCAATTTTCACCAAGCTTTGCTTAGGTTTGCCTTTGTACTCCTTGGGTAGAGAAGACCAAGCCTATTAAGCAGGTAACATATTTTTCCACAAGAAACAGTCACAATTCGGTTCTGAAACCTAAACAGGACTTCTTCTGGGTTGCCCAGTGGCCACATATCTACTAAATATATCTATTTAAAAGTGATTTTTTTTTGGTATGAAACTGGCTGCTAATGAAGACGTTACAGATTAAAAGCCATTGTCCAAATACAGACTTCATGTCTTCCTGTTTTATAGGGCATGACTCAAAAGGCTGTTTTTGCTCAAGAAAAATGTGTCTTAAATTCCATATCTGCTTTGAAAACCAATGTAAAGGCTAAATGTGATCTGCTTACCTGTTATACTTTTAAGATTTTGGTGGTGTTACCGCTAAAGTATAATATATGCCTATTAAAATCTCATCTCTCTACACACACACAAAATAAAAATCAGGCAGTACCTCTCAGGTAATCTCCAGCATCATTTGAATACAACACAGCAGTATCTCTCTCTCTCTCTCTCTCTCTCTCTCTCTCTCTCTCTCTCTCCCTCTCTCTCCCTCTCCCTCTCTCTCTCTCTCTCTCTTGCTCTCTCTCTCCTGCTCTGCCTCTTGAATTGCTGAGTAGGGTGAAATTGAGCCAGTTTAACATCACAAGTCAATCAGCTCAGGCCAGACAGTGCATCAGCCCTTGTTGGCAGTGACCTTGGGAGATAATAATGGCACTAAAGCAGATATATGTGCTGGGTAATGACACTCTGATTAGCAAAATATGCAGATCATAAACACTGACATGTCTCCCTGCAGTATCCGCACAATCCTTCATCTCTGCATCCAAGAAACGCTGCTCTGTTTTTGATAACGAAATGACAAAGGGGCAAGATTTTGGTGAAGTAATGAGAGGTTTGTTCTCAGTCGGCACAAAATTGTCATGGTACGATAACTGAGTGGAAATACCAATTTCACAGTAGCACAATATTTAAAGCAATGTTTTAAACCAAAAAAAAGTTTATCTAATGTATTTGCTTTTATTTCTAACAAAACTTCCGTTGCTGCTAGAATAATATTGATTTCTACAGGTGTAATAGTATCATTTTTATGGTATATGTTTTTATCTGTTGCCATTATGGTTTTAATACAAGGACTTAAACAGAAAAAAGAAAAGAAAATCCTATTTAATATAGTAGCAGTTTCCATGTGTTTATTCCAAACAGTGTTCTGTCTTTTTTAATGTTAGACCCTCCTAGAGAAATGTCTAAGCAGTTGATATTGGTAGTTATTTTATAAAAAAATATATATATATATACTTATCCTTCTCCTTCTCTTATCCTTCTCTGTTAATGCAGTGAAGCCATTGCTCTGAGGATTACCCAGAATCCCTTTACATCTTATAACAGTTAAATGCATTTTACAACAATAACTACTGCCATTTTTCAACACTGCCACATTTTATAAACGTTTTATTCTGACACATACTTGCAGTCAAAGCAAAGAATAAAACAGAACAATGTTCACAACCCGCGTAAAAAAAAGGTTCTCTCTCTGGAAAGACGACAGGTTATTTTTGAACTAACCATGAACCGCATCAATAAAATACAGAGACCTAAAATAGAATAGCTCAACATATGGCTAAAATAATATAAAGACACTAATATCAAAGGCAAATTACACTTACAAGTGCTCACAGGTATTCATAGTCACGGCATTTCAATGCAGTGAAGCCGTTGCTCTGAGGATTACCCAGAATCCCATGCTACTCTTACTTCTGACTGCAGGTACACACAAAACAGCAGATGGTGGTGTTGTCAAATTTAGCAGGATTTCTCTATGTTGTCCCCATTGACCTTTTTAACTCCCGCACTGTATTTTCTGGATGAAAAAAAAAAAGGTCAAGGCTGTTCTCGTTGCCCCCACGTCATGCCTTCACACACCCAACAGTTTGAGAACCACTGGTCTACACACATGCTTATTTTCACCAAGTTTGTAAGAAAGAAAGTTCAGAAATTTTAAAAAGAAACAGTCAGGAAGTTTAAAAAGATATATCCTTTTTTTCACTATCAGAACCAGGTCTGGACCAACCCGCATATGGAAAACCATAGATTGAAAGATACAAAAAGTCTTGTCTGAAATATTAATTTTAGCACAATATCAACTGAACAAAAAGAAAACCAGATTCACATGAGACAAAGGTTTGTTAATTGAGCATTTAAGTGTCTATGAAACACATTACTTTGATATTTTGAATTCATTTAGCTTCTAGTACTACAATGAAAGATTGTCCTCAATGACAGTCAGGTTCTCCAAGTCAGAGGCCATTTTTCTCAACTAGAAAAAGGTACATTGTTCCCAATAGGTAGGGTGTCAGTTTCGGCCTCGAGTAGAGCAGTTTAGCTATCTTAGTGACTTGTTCATGATGGTTGGATGGAACAGGAAATGGATGGATTAGGAGCTTTGTCTGCCGTAACAAGGGTGGTGCTGAAGAGAGAGCAAAAAAAAAGCTAAATTCTTGATTTACCAGTCCTTCTACGTTCTGACCCTCACCTATGTTCATGAGATATAAACCATGATAAAAAGAATGGCATCCCGGATACGGGCAACCAAAATAAGCTTCCATCATAGGGTGGTTGGATACAGCCTTCCGTATCCAAATGAGTCAGCCATGATTGTTTGGGCATCTGATCAGGAAACCCCATGGGGGCCTCCCTTCAGACGTTTTCTGGGTTTGTCCCACTGGGAGGATACCCAGGTCTACCAGGAGGGACTATATATCCCATCTGGCCTGTGTGTCCCCCCAGAATGAGCTGGAGAATGTTGTGGGGGGAGAGGGATGCCTGGGTTCCCCTCCTGGACCTATTGTCCCTGTTACCCAATCTTAGGTAAAGGGAAGACAATGGATGAATGAATGGGCCCATGGATGGAAGAATTATGTATGTGAAGGCTGGGTGTCTAAATGGTGCAGTACAACATTAGGTGTATGAGTAATTAGAAAAAAATGCATGCATTTTGTGGCATTGGCAATGCATGATATACACGCTTTCATCAAGTTGCAACACTGATGTCACAAAAACGATATATAGTACATTTAATATGTGCTAGTCTCTGTGGATACCAAACATTACAAGTGAGTAAGGGGTGCTGCCAGAGCATCGATTTACTAAACTTAAAACCCCATTGAAATCCAAGGCAGATATTGAGTATTGTGACAGGAGGATTATGGTGCAATAACATCTAAACAGAGAGAAGCACTGCAGACATATTTATGACTCCTAAGTTCAAAGAGGCAGAATGAAAAGACGGCATTTCAGTGATTGTGATCGTTTCTTGTTGAAACAGTTTTCAGCACCATATTAAGGGGAAACTTTGTTTTGGAAAATATAGTTTACTTCCTGTTTACGTGATCCTGAGACATGTTTGCTGTGATTTCTCTCAGAAAGTAGTGAATCAAATTCGATACTAATATAAATGTGAATGTTTGGAAAAGACACGTGTAACTATTGGCAAACTGGTTTTACAGACATGTATTCATGCTTACGCAATTCTTTCTGCTGAGAGATGTTGGGTCAGGGAACAAAAGAGTTTTATTGTAGTGAACAAGCATAGGATTTTATGATTTCTCTCAGGGCGGTTCTTTAAATTCAAAGGTACGAACTCATCAGTAACAAGGGAGCATAAGTATATCCTTCATAAAAAGATAGAGGCAAATAGTCCCCTAACAGCTCCAATAACTTTTAAAACAGACAGAAATGAATGAACTATTGGTCATTTCAAGTGGACATCTCTCATTTTTATTGCAGATTGGTCTGGAAAACAATTTCTGCTGCTGCTCAGTGCTGCTCTATACTGTCTGTAATATATGAGGGGTCACCATGCCGTTGACACAATTTCATCACTAATGAATTTGTTTGTGATTTGCATGACACGATGGGAGCGTGCTTAAAGAACACCCAAAATGCATTTTACATGTTTAAAGAGCATTTGAGCGCTTTCTCCAGCAAGAGTTCTGGCAGTAAAGTGGTCTTCTCCTTAAAGCCTGCAGCAGTCTTCAGTTTTCCCAGCTTAAATGTAAAAGATTGATTCTAAATTTATCTCTCAAATTCCCCCATTATTAGTGGCTTTGTGCAAATTTCTGCTAAATGATTGCAGGAGAAAATCTACTGTAGCTCCAATTATAACCATTCTCTTTTCACTCGTTGCATTTTTATCAGAGCAATTCTGATATCTTGATTTATTCTTTTGTACTGTGTATTTAGCCTAATTATTCCATGTAAAAGCTTCAAATGACCATCTGGAGATCCATCTTGATTTGTGACGTTATATTATTTCAACCCTTGAAAGCATCTCATGTTTATTTAAAGAAAATACCCCCCATTGTGACAACCCATGATAGGTAGGTCTTGTACTCAAACTAATCCCAGCTGTAGGGCCGTGGACGGGTATTGAAGGATAATTGGGACAAGGTTGTTGAAATGGAATCCTGCAATAGAGCAGGAAATTCCAGTTTCATGGACATACGCCTGGCACACATCCATGAAGGGTTCAACACCTAGTTTCATAAAAGCTACAAAGGGAAAAAAATGAGCACATGAGAGACCTTTGAGGCTAATAAAAACATGGAATGATCCTAGGTTTCACATGTGTGCAAAGATCCAAACGATTCTGCCAATAAACTTCACACATAAAAAGACGTTTCCCTCCATGTTTCTTGGTGTGTCGCCTGCTTAGGACAAAATATTTTCTGATGCAATTACGTTATGCATGTTCCCCAGTAGTTTCTAGTTTCTGTTGCTGCTGCACGTCAAAAGGAGCATAATATTGTTGAAAAGTTGATTCATTACACGCAGACTGATACTTCAGGTGTCTGTTTGTTAATTTCAATTGTCAAGGCTCACACACCTGAGGAAAGTGGAACATTCTGTTATTTAGTAAAACTTGAATATTAAAAATAGCCAATTAAATTAGATGACTGATGTAGTATGTGTAAATGCCATGATATAGCTTTTAAAACCAAGGAAAAGACCCCTACATGACCGTCATACACGGCCTCCACATGGAGGTTAAGCCACAAACTGTGACTACAGAGTTCTACATCCAAGCACAGGAATGTTTAGAGGAAGGAAACATTCTGGCAGAATAAGAAAATGGGATAACCAGAGTTTTAAGAAGATTTTGGACCAAATGCCATTTCAAAAATATGGGGGATATCCAAAAGCCATGGAGGCTAGAATGAGTACTTTAAAAGTAACCACACTCTACTGTGTCCAGAACAGTGGTATTTGTGACATTTCTTGTACTAAGCCAATGCCAGAAGCTTAACTGTTCCTCAATGGTTGAAGGTTTTTTTTTCAAATGAAAGTTTTAAACGTGTTTGTCAAATGCACAATGATCTTTAAGGACAATGCATGATAAATAAATGAGTTGACTTTTTGCCGGGCTTCCATGGTTTTTATTTTTTCCTTTCTGTTTAAATTGTCCCTGGTATACAATCTCTGTGCACCAATGAGGATTGCAGACCAACCTGGTGCAACATAGGGCGTTACCCTACGGATAGAGCTGCATCCCTAATGAGGAAACAACAAGTGAGAGGCCTCTGTCTTCGCTGACACAACCACACACGTATCCACACAAACGAACTGCGCCGTGGCTGCCGGCTGGACGGATCATGTATGGTAATTAACTGTAATGATGTAAACAAGAATTCATTCCACTACGGATGAACAGCTACCTGGTACCTTATTCGTAGGAAAGCAGAGATCCACAGATTTAAAGTACCAGAGTAAAGAGAACCTGTCTGTTATCATGAGAGCGGCATCATTTGCATGTAGACGTGTTTTCCTATCCTGCCATGCTCACTTTCTTTGATCAAAGCAGACGGTGGGAGAGGAAATATTAGATGACACTGAGTGTTTTCGACTCGGGTACAACTCTAAATGGATGGAACGCTGCCAGAGAAAAAGAAGCAGACTTGCAGACAAGACTGCATCATTTACTATGTATTAGTTTAGGTTCTGAGACTTCAAACCTAACCGGAAATCCCCCATCTACCTACAGTTTGCTCTGTAGTTTCTCGTCTGAAACAATAAGATTCATCTGCAAACTCTTCATGTCAATAGCATAATGACTTAAATCTGCATTAGGCTATATTTGACCAGAGAGTTCTAAAGGTCTCTTTAGAGGATTATAAGAACTGTGAGCTCCCACATGAAACAGTTATAAATGCTAAAGCTGTTTTTCAATTAAAACGCTAAAGCGCTTTTTCAGGGCCTGAGCCAGAAGAAAGACCTGAACAAAAAAACAGAAGGTCTTATGTTCTTAATGGAGAGAACAATCCAGTTTTATTTTATTTATTAAAATGTTATTACAATGAAGGGCAGCACTGTGTTGCAATTGGTAGCACTGTTGCATTGCAGCAAGAAGGTGCTGGGTTCTTTCGGCCTGCGGCCTAAGGTTTGCATGTTCTCCCTGTGAATTTGTCCGGGCACTCTGGCTTCCTCTCCCTGTCCTAAAAATATGGATTAGGTTAATTAATCCCTCCAAATTGCCCTTAGGTGTGAGAGTGTGTTAGCATGATTATTTTTTCTGTGTCTCTATGTTGCTTTGCGATGGACTGGTAACCTGTCAAGGGTTACCAGTCCAAAAGTTGAACTGAGATGAAATACTAGGTAGGTGGCTTTCTCTGGATGTTCCACCTGCATAAATCTAACAGTTTATAGTCATTTGAGCTGCTTCACAACTCTGTTTGATAACAATTACTAACTCTTGTTTGGACAGAAACTGATGGAGAGCAAAGTTTTGCTCAGGTCACACAAAAAAAATCAGAATACCTAATTATTTTTTTAACCACTCATTAAAGCCTCCTTAAAACAAGAGATATCAATAGTTGTTGGTCTGTGCAACTGTGAAAGGAAAATATTCTGTCATCAAGATTGAGTTTACTCATTTGCGCCAATGAATGCCCTTTTTAAAAAGATCCATCTTAGCTATTTCAATCTCTTTTTTTGCAATCAAATACCAGTTGTTTTTTTGGTTTATTTTCTTACCTACATTGTTCCAAAATCAGGGATTTTTTTTCTGTTCCACATAGAATAAATAACATCAGAGTTTAAGGTTTTTAAGAACAAGAAGCTGTTTGCAGTAGAAATTACGCAAATTAAAGGGTGAGCGATCAACTTGTGCTTACCACTGGACCAATCACATCCCTTTGTGTGATGCAGATTTGTTGTTGAAGTACCTGCTCTGCACCAAGGACCATGTGACTTCATGCTGCTTTGTAACTGGTTACTTGCTTAAAGATTATCCTAATGGCGAAGATATTTCTTCATTCGTCATCCAATCAGATTAATTCATCATACCTGTTATTCAACGTCACACCCCTGGCAGCTTAGGTGTCCAGGTCTGAATGTTACTCAAACATACAGAGGGAAACGGAAGAGTCAGACTATAACAATGAGACAGAGGAGGATGCTGCAGCAAACTAACATTTATTTGCTAAATAATAATTTCACAAGGCTTTTACTGGAGGAAAAATTGCAGATAAAGGAAGCTGGATCAGACTGACCAGACTTAGAAATTAGAATCAGGCAAGAGGCCTTGGATGGATTTATGTTCAACTAGAGTTCATTGTTGTGTCTTAATCTCCAGCCTCTGGTCCCCCCAAGAAAATCTTATCACAAGCTGTCACAGACAGATCGTTTAGAAACAGTTCTAGGAACTGTGGACAACAACAACCTCTGCAATTCAAAAACAAAAACAAAACTAGATTAAAATGTTATGAGAGTGAAAAATTTTCTGTGGTCTGCAAAAACCTACTGTAACATCAACTGTCACCAGCTATTCTGCACCTAGTGGATCCCCCGCCCTTGCTTTTTCTTTGAACGTTTCTATAAGTGGAACCGGAGGTGAAAATGTGACACCTTTACATTCCTGCTGTGGAGAAAAAGCAAAAATAAGATGGAAAATGTTTGTTTTTCCACACTTCCTACATTCTTCATGTCGGTTCAATTAATGTATGCTTACTCTGGTGTTTTGTTGATTTTTCTTTTTTTTTTTTTTTTTTTTTGTCTCATGGCGCCTGGCAGGAACAACATCTGTTTAATCAACAACTTCCTATGACAGTCCCTCAGTTGGGTGCAAGCTGTCCTGTCTTTTCTCAGATGGTACCACAGAGGGATATGAGCCTCATAGGATCAAAAGGATCACAGCCATACAGAGCAGCCAAGAAAAAGATGGAGTGAAACTACCTTAAAAAGCTGAGGGAGTGTTCCACTTCTTGACTCTGCTTTAGCGCTTAATTCTTGTTGAAGAGCCTTTATTATCGTCTGCGAATTTTAACATAAAATGGAAGTGCTGCTATTCTTGTAGAATAACTGGAAGGCCTTTCAGATGATTGTGATGGGCTTCCTCTGCTTATAATCAAGACAGAAGCATGTTCACATCAACCCACATAGGAGATAATCTCTTCAGGTCCCATCAACAGTGATTACCCCTCTCAAGTTGTACGGAAATGTCACATTTTACATATCCTAAGATTTGATCTCAGCCAACGTTCTGCAGCTCTCCTGGAATGAAGACAACGTGGAGAGAAACTAATGCGGCAGGGACGCTACCTTTATCCACACGCGGAGCTTCTGATCCTGCTGTGGCTGCTCCGTTCTGAATTAGGTCGCTCAGGTAATTGGGGTTCCAGTGGTCATTAATTCAAGACTTGGTGGCAGACCACCACAACCACTAGGAGCATAATTGGGTCTAATTTGCCCAGTGTTGCCAATGATTTGGATCAGACAAACAGAAATGACTAATTTAAATGGCTGTGTGACCTTTAGAAGGCTTCAGTCTAATTAACCTTTGTCGAAGCATGCAGGTACGTGAAAGTAGGCTACAAACAAGTGACAACTCACTGAGAAGGCACTGCATAAACTTGTTTATAGCACACAATGGCCTAGATATGTTTTCCTTTCCCTCTGTTTGACCTATGTCGTTCTTAATTAAGTGATAGACTGATGTGATGCTTGCAAATTTATCTGAATCACAAAGTCCCCGCCAAGGGACGTTTTCACCTTAAATCTGGCTGTCGAGATAAAGCCGAGTGTCTACATCATAATGTTTGCCCACATTTAACATCACTGAAAGACATGTAGTATTATTTAATCCAAGTTGTATACAGTGACGACCATAGCTAATTATTGGGTTTATCTGTATAGAAGGATCCAAGTACCTGTAGATGTTTTACAGAGTGCACTTGTATATGTAAGGTTTAACCATAAAAATTGCTCAGTAGTGTTGTGAGGAGCCAGACTCACCCCCCAGAGTGCTGGGGCAGAAAACAGAACCTTTCCTCTCTGCAGGTGTAGAAGTAGACTTCGAGGATGTTATCTTGTACTTTTCCTCTACTCTTTTTTTTTTCACCTTTTCTGCCTTTTAACATTTCGCCCCATTTTTTTCCCTTTTTTTCTTTCTCTCTTACCTTTCCGTTTCTGTGTCCATTGATTTTGAAATAATCCCCAAAATAATATCTAATAAAGCTTTTTGCATATATATCAAGCGGAGCACTATGGCAAAGGCAGTAATGCTCCACTTGTCAAAGAAAATCTGTCGGGCTCTCTTTGGCATTAAAACAGCAATTTTTAATGCTATACGCTGCCAGACAGGACACGGAAAAATGAATAAAAAAATAAAATAAAAACGTCTACGACAGAAAAACTAATGACGTTTATTTTATTCACATAAACATGGTCTGAGCAACATCACTATGATTCAAGCTCATAAAACCCCATTGTTGTATTGGAAACATGGTCCTGCTGTTGGACCAGTGTTAAGCGCAGACAGATGGTCTCACTCTTGACTCTAGAAAATGTGGTCGTACACAGGTGTTCAGTGTACTCTTTGACTTGTTCCGTCTCTGCAAAATAAGCCCAGATCAGTAGCCCTTCAACTCCGGGCTTGAAAATAGGCATGAGGTGTTTGGCAAAAACAAAGTACAACATATAAACACAAATGTGTTGTACTTTGGGCTCTCTTTTACTATAGGAATATTGTCAGCTAACTGAAAGACAGATGTATAACTCCTCCTAGATTAATAAAGTGCCAATAGCATATAGTCTTTCTGCTTTTGCATAGTTTGGGTATACACTCGTCTGCTTCAGACCTAAGAAACTATTAAAATCAACTTGTTTTTATACAGGTGTTCACATCAATTCACCATTAATGAAAAACCACAATAATCAGCATGTGGACACTATTTGTTTATCTTAAATGCTATTAAAGCAGTAAGGGTTTACGTAGACTTTCAAGAAAACGCTTCTCTTTGGGTGCACTTTTGTTATATGTACAATGCTGTGTGTTTTTGCCTACTTCAGATTTATTTTGGTTTAATGTTTTCAATGTTCATGTGAATCAGTTAAAGGTATGAATCATTAAATCTACAGATGCACTGTACTGTCAACTCAAACATAATGTCCTGCTGATGCGTTACCTCAGTCTATCATATAACATGATAATGGAGCTGTTTCTTTTTGTTAGACTTTATGGCACAAGGGGCCTTTATACGCAGTATTTAGACAAGAAACCAGAAGTGAGAGAAGGGTGAAGATCCACAGTAAAGTCCCAAGATCAAGGATGGAACCCTGAAAGCCTGCATCGACTCCAAATATTTCTTCTTTCTTTGTCTATTTAGTAGCTTTTGTTTGTGGTGAAAGGTTATAATTGAAAAATAATGCAATGGCAACAGCAACCTGTTATATATGGAGTGCACACTGCCCTCCACTGGTTCATTTGATGGCCATGTTTGCACCACCATATTATTATTGCTATTTAGTTTGTAGGTGCGATGCTAAAAAGAAGCAGTAAGTGGTTGCAAATTCTGTGCAAAAAAAATTAGCTATTACTGCATTCGGTGCAGCTACAGTGGATTAGGGCCTTTTATGTCAGTTTAGTTGCCTAAGCAAACACACATAAGAGAGTCCTGTATACATAGAGAACCAAAGGGTTTTAGATTGTTAGAGGCTGATAGCTATACACTCAGCAGCTGGCACACAAATGGTTTAAGCCCCTTTACCATCATGATTCCTTTACCAATGAGCCATGCTGTGGTAATGACAACAGCAAGGGCCTTTCCTATAAAACTGTCTAAACTGCACCACATATTAGTTTGAAACCTTGTTGTAATGTGCTTTTCAACGCATACAAGAGCTCTTGGATAGCCCCAGCACAAATTGGACAGTCCTACCACATACTTAAGACGTATTGTCAGAAGCCATGAGCTGTGGAGGATGTCATCGTTGATTCTGCTTTTTGTTAAGTGTGTCCTGATGGAGACTGTCTCTTTACTGATTACTTGTTTGTCTGTTTTGTTGCTTTTCTCATAAGTTTATGTAAATGATCATTCCCAAGCATTGTTTTCACTGAGAAAAATGTCCCTATCAGGACAATAAAGTTTTCTATCTTAAAATTTTAAAAACCTATAAAAGCAAATTGACACTTTTGAACCGTAGGCAAACAACTAACTTTGTATCAATGTTATGTATATAAGTTGATATGAGCATTATTGATGTTTATCTGTGTAGCTGTCTGTTACAATACAGACATCATGAAAAAATTTTTTATTGTCTTTATATTTCTAATTTGTAAAAATGTATTGCTTGAAGTCCATCCGGCGTTATATACAAACTCCCAGTGTTGCTGGCATACTTGGCTGAAGACCTAGGGTATTTAAATGGTAAATAAAACATATTTACAGATTAGAAGCAGCTGTCACTGCATTAAAAGTTTTAATATTTATTGTAGACAAAACGAAGATGGATGCATTTCAGCATTAAGCCATCATCAGCAGATTGCTTAGGGTGGAAACACATCCATCTCCTTCTTGTCCATAATAAATAAGACCAATGCTAATGCACTAAGTACTGGTTCTTACTATTTTGTGATTCCCCTCCATAACCATGCATTTAGCTTAATGTTATACAGTGTTTTTCCCCCAAAACTATTCATACCTTGTATTTTTGTTTTCATTTTTTGCATTTTGCCACATTGCACTTTTACTCAGATTTTATGACAAACCAGTGCCAAGTATTGTATCACTGTGATTTTAATGAAAAACCTGAATGTAATCAATCCCATTTGTTCTAATAACCCTTAAATATAATGTAATGCAAGCCGAAGTAACAAAGCTATAGTTGGTAATCCTGTTCAGAAACACTTTTTGTTATACTGGACAAAATGGTCCTTCCATCATGAAAATAGTCAATACATTATGTATTGAGAAAATGGAGGTTTAAAAATTTGATCTCTGTGGAAGCTGCAGGCCTGTAAAAACTCTGACAAATCCCTGCCGTTCGGTCTGAATGGAAAGAACCAATCCGATGGCTTTATCTCTCGTCCTGCCCTTACTCCCTCTGTCCCTTGAGTTCTGGGGGGGTTTGCCTTATCTATTGGTTCTCCCGCATGCCAGTCATTCTGAAGGTGCACCTTCCTTGTTAGTTTCCACTTTATGTATCCGGTTAGCCTCAATGTTAGCCGTTCATTGTAGCTCCGCTGCATACTTTGAAAATGGCCGAGAAACGCAAGTAACAAACCTTGTACAAGTTTATGAGAAGAAGAGGAAGGCCTCAGTAGAAAGAAATAAGACCAGAATGGGTTTGGGGGATTTTTTCACACGATCCCCCATGAGTAACGGAACAGCAGGTAAGTGATGGTTTTGCACAAGACCATTTCTTACTTACGTTTACAGAAAAATCACTGACTCTACCTTTAGTTGGTAAATTGTCCACCCGTGTACTGTAAGGGCCTCAAATATATCTTAGAGAACATTAGTACACAAACAGCATCATGAAAACCAAGGAAGGGTGCAAACAGGTCAGTGAAAAGTTGTTTAAAGCATAGTTAGATTATTAAAAAGTATTTCTAATTTTAAACACCTTAAATAGTGTTGTTTAACTCATCATCTGTTTAACCCATCATCTGAAAAAGGAAAGTACAATTTCAAACCTATCAAGGCTTTCAACCGACACTAGCATGCTTAGCAATGAGAGCTGCCATGACACAAGCAGCCAAGACACATATTGTAACCCTGGAGGAGCTGCAGACATCTACAGCTCAGGTGGGAGAATCTTATGACAGGACAAGTATTTGATGTGAAACTCACAAACCTGTCTGTTATGGAGGAGTGGGAAAAAAAGAGTCCATAAGATGTTACGCTTGCATTTTGCTAAGCGTCGTAGGAGACAAACACGTC
The DNA here is from genome assembly GCF_011125445.2 of Fundulus heteroclitus. Lineage (NCBI taxonomy): Eukaryota > Metazoa > Chordata > Actinopteri > Cyprinodontiformes > Fundulidae > Fundulus > Fundulus heteroclitus. The sequence goes on from NW_023396594.1 coordinate 148,451, forward strand.
AGAGATGGTCTGGTCGGATGGGCTCAAAATTTAATTGTTTGGCTTCCATGCAACTCAATATGTGTGGTACAAAACTAACACTGCCAATGATGCTGAAGACAGCATCTCACACCTTGACCATGGTGGTGGCAACATCATGTTCGTGGCAAATGCATATTTCATAATGCAGCTGTCAAAGATCAATACAACGAGGGGGAAATGTGGTCAAATATAGTAAGCAGATAAAAATAATCTAGGAATGAAGTAAGAAAACGAAAAACAAAACTATACAAAATACTAAGCTGTATACAGACGTAAAAAAGTGGCTACATTGTGCAAGCAGATCAGCAGTAATCTTCTCATTATCCTATTCCAGTTAATGGTGCAGTTTACTCTGCAATGACAACAACCCAAGTTTGTGCATCATCGGATTTCCATTCTGCCAGCCATTACAAAACAGGGTCTGGAGTTGTTTGCATTCTCAAAGAATAATATACAACAGAACAGGGAGGAAAACAGGTAGAGACGACGTGTGTGCATGATCTGTTCAGTGGATACATAAACGACGACTAATTAATCATCTGGGGAGCCAGCAAGCCAAATGGAAACACATGAGGGATAAATCACTGGAGTTTGATACGACAGTATTTTAGGAAACATAATAAAATTAAAGACACTCTCCAATGCACTCACTGTACAATAGAAAAAAAATAACATTTTCTAAACAGGAATTGATCTAGTTAAATACGGAGGAAACAAGACAACTCACACAGGATAGAGTTCCTGAGCACACAGAATCATTTTAAAGAATAAGAAAAAGATATATTATTTTCAAAAACAGCTTGGAGCTACATTCCTTCAGTGTTTTTTTTTTTTTTGTTCCCTTCATGTCAAGCATTATTCAGTCTGGGCTATCAGCTATCATCTTCAAACAGAATGTGCATCCTGATTTGTGTTACTGTCCTATATTGTTTTTTGGGGAATGCATTCTGGGAACACCGTTGAGCAGGATGAATGAAAGCTAATGCTCCAAGCAGCCTTGGAATGAGCCCATAGAGAAGGGTGGTTAATCCTATCATTCTACACCATTCATGTGCAATCCACTTGGCTTTCAGTTTTTTTTTTTCCCTCAACAGGCAATTTGTGGCTTCCCTGCTGGATCGCTCCAAAGCCACTGTGTTATGACTACAAAACACTTCCAAGGCCGCCTGGGAGTCAGACAGGAGGCCACTAAATACAGTCTGCGACCCTGTCACGGCCCGTGTTGGCAGCTGCCAGCCCGCTGCCTGCTGCCAGGAATAGCTTAATGACAAATGCTTCCAAAAAACATCCAATTGTCAAAGTCATGATTGGATTAAGTTAAATGCCTGTTGTGTCTTAGTTACACAGTCTCAATAAAGTTGGAATTAAAATAAACATTAATGAGGATTAGTGAAAACTTTGGGAATACTCTTTTTTTACTAATGTTACTGTAAAATGTACATTAAAGCAAAACATCCAACGGTCTAAGGCTGAAAAACTTCCAGATGGCGGCATCCGTCTTCTCATTGCATGTCTTTTTGTTCTGTGACAGATGCTATAGTTGCTTCCTGGGAAGAATCTGAGAAGCCTTCCAGAACTAACCAAGGCAGGCGACCCATGTTTACGGTTCCATCTGTCTTGCTATTACAGGATCTCAGAGCTGCATTTGACACAGCTGATCACAACATACTGACTGATAGACTGGAAAAGTGGGTAGGATTATCTGGTACTGTGCTAAATTGGTGCAGATATCACATGACAGATCAGGACTACTTTGTGTCAGTTGGCAAACATAAATCTGAGGGAACAAAGATCACAGGTGAGGTTCCACAAGGCGATGTTCTCAAGGCACACTTCTTTCATTTGACGCCAATTACAATTTCAAACAGGTTAAAATTTTGAATGAACAATAATTTATGAATCTTTAAGCTGTCATGTAGTCATTGAGTGACTATTTTACATAATCGTTACATAATAGCCAATTAATTATTTATTCAGGAAATACAAGCCAAGAGGTGGTGGGGAACCATCGATATTCCTAACAGAATCATGTACTTAATGGGAAATATAAAGATTTCAGTTAAATTACCTAACAGACAACAGTTTTGGTTTTCAGATAAATGGTCATATATATATATATATATATATATATATATATATATATATATATATATATACACATACATACATACATACATACATATACATACATACATACATACATATACATATATATATATATATATATATATATATATATATATATATATATATATATATATATATATATATATATATATACATGTATACATATATATACATATATATATATATACACATATATACATATATACATATATACATACATATATGTATATAAATATATATATATATATATATAAATATACATACATACATATAAATATACATACATACATATAATATATAATAAAATCTGTTGGGCTCTCTTTGGCATTAAGACAACCATTCTTAACGCTACATTGCGAGACAGAACACACACACAAAAAAAACAGCATCAGTTGTGAAACGAAGATGTACAGAAACTGCCACCTTCTTCATCATGACTGAAACAAATTTTACTACAGCTTTAACATTAATGAAAGGTAAAATATTATTTTACCAATTCAGTTGCATCATCCATTAGCTATTTACTATTTCTATGTGCAATTGACAGCTTTTTCCTTTATTTGGAGCGTTAACTATTGCTTTTTTTAATACATTTCTTGTTTTTGTGATTTCTTTTTTGTATGCATGAATGGCAGTTTTAAAAAGAAACTTTCACCAGTTAAAAGTTTGCATTGCTTCTGTGCTTTTCAGAGAGGAGGATAACATTTCCTTTGCCACAGGTAAAAAGATCTGTTATCCAGGGGTTATGTCCCTTATTTCTAAGGTGAATACAGGTCTGTGCATAAGGGAAAAATAAGCCCAAGAGGTCGCATTGTACCATTACTCCCAGAGAAATTACAGAAAATCATTGCTTTCTGTTTCCTGTCATGTATAAATTCATACATGATTTTACCATTACCGAGAACTGAAGTCCATCCAGCAATTTTACCTCTTAGCAAACAGACCATAATATACACTGTGCCATACCCATCTAAGCAACCTTTATTGGACGTGTTTAATATGTCCGGGCTCAAGCAGTTATTGACAACCTGCTACGGCCTCTTCATGCTTATTGACTGCCAAAGTAGCATGATTATCTTCATTCGCACATTCACATCTGCTAAAAAAAATCCATATTTCTCACCGGATTTTGTGTTTGGATCTCCTTAGGAGGCCAACAATATAGTGTGGCATAATACGCACTGGACAGTGGAGGAGGCTGTTTGACAACATGCTGCTCACATTCCCAGAGCTGCAACTGTACTCCCAGGCTGCACAGCTCCCAATAACTCCTGTCTGATGCTGCTGCGGAGCCCAGTCAGCAAATGGGACGGTGAAGGTTGTGGTCACTCAGAGCTCAGGGAGTGGTAACAGCCTGCTGGGCTTTCAACCACAAACAAAAACACTAAAGCATAAGAGGAAATGAGAGAGGAAAGTTGAAATAACACAAGCTACACCGATACTTATCCCTGCAAGACACACAGAGTAGACACGAACGCACGCAGGCACTAATGCATTGTCACAGTTCATAGAATGAGTGTTAGCCAAATGATTCGGAAAACCAGACTCTGTAGGACAAGAGGCTAAAGGCATCATCTGAAAAGTGAAGCTATGCATGTAAAGAAAACACAGGGTCCATCTGAATTCAAAAGGAAAATACATTTCCTGCGCACATCTCGCCCAATAACCGCTGGAGATGGACACCAGGCGTCTCATAAGATAAGCTGCTAAAGGCGATGGATGGAATTTAAAATGCAAAAAAAGAATTTTATGCACAATGATCCTGATCATTTTTAGGTGTATTTAAAGGGGTCTGTTGTCCAGTTTGACACTCAGACAGCAATACTAGAACTGAACAGTAAAAACAGGACCACACCACAATCCAGCTGAATTTAACTAGTGACATGCATTATATTTGAACTTCCCAAAAAAAAAAGTATTTCCTGCTCTCAGATTTCACTGACATGTTTCAGCTGAGACAATGTTTAATATCAGACTTGGATAACCTGAGAAAATATGAAATGCAGTCTACAAATGATGATTTCATTGATGAAGGGGGAAAAGCTATTCCGACCAACCTGGCTCTGTGTGAACAAGTCATTCTGGAAGAGCTCCTTTGATATTTAATGTTTTATGATCTAAAACATTTCAGCATCACAAAAGAGCAAGATATCGGAAAGAAGGAAAATACATTTTTCACAGCGCTGTGCAAATTAGGATCTTGATTGTGTTCTTTTCACTTAGACAATCACTATGGTGCAGGAGTCTCCGAATGGTAGAAATCACAATCTCTTTAAACTCAAACCAATGCAGCCTATGTATAAAAATGCAGACAGAGTGATTTTGCAGTCAGGATCATCTCCTAAAGCACACAGCATTGCTGGCAGGGTTAAACAGCAGGCATCTTGGCTTAGCCTCGTTGTAATTTTTCACATGAAGGCAATCCTCAGGAAGTCCTAGAACCACATAGCATGAACCTGCCCCGGGGCCAAGGAACTGTAGGTGTAAATAAAATCTTTACATGTGCCTTTGCATCCTAGTGAAACTCGGCATTGGGAAGCATCAAACAGGAATTCACATCCTTGGTATAAAAGCCGGCACATATTTAATAAAATGGACATGTACCCTATTGAAACCCTATCGAGTTGTTAAAATCGAAGGAAACTAACCAAAAATAATAATAATTTGCTACAATGAAATTAGATCAAAATGTGAGATGTAACTGGTTGCTGTTTTCCTGAGCTACTTTGCTAAATTACTTTGCTAATTTGTCACATTATCTCTAAAAAAATGATTTTAAGACAATAATAGAAGCTCCAAACTCTGACACTGCATCTTCAATCTTCTCAAATAAACCCCTTTCATAGCAGATTCAACACAGTTCCATGCCCAAATATTCACACCCAATTAATCAGATCAGAAACACAAACTTATGACAGACCAACAGCTCAGTCGGACCAGATAAATAGCATCTGGGAACATTATTTTCAAGTCTTTTGACCTAAACCACTGTAGCCATGGCTAAAGGTTTAGAGTTGTTCTCCTGCTGGAAGAACAACTCCAGTCTCCAGTCTTTTGCAGCAGGTTTTCTTCCAGGAGTTTCCTTTATATAGTACCATCAATGATCCCATCCGCCCTTACTAGATTCCCTGTCCTTGCTGAACAAAATCATCTTTATAACATGAAGATGCCACCACCATGAGGAGGATTTTATTTTTCAGGGCGATGCAACATTTTCTTTCTGTCTCTCTGAATAATGCTGTCCTTGTAAGTTTAGGTGGACATCCATCTATTGGTAGGTTTGCAGCTGTGAACATTTTCTCCTCTATTTTTGGATTATGAACGGAACAGTAAACAGTGAAAGGTTAAAAAACCTTTATAAACTATATCAAGGCATCAAAGTAGAAGGGTTTGAATATAAATGTGAATATGACATGCCACATTTTTCAGATGTTTTTTTATTTTTATTTTCATAACTTTGCCTTTTCCCTCCATTTCACAATCATCACTTCTCTACTACTACTGGTGTTGGTCTTTTAAAGTACAACCTAATAAAAACGCAAAGTTTGTGGTCCTAACCTGGTCTAATGCAAGAAAGTTTGAGCAATGCAAATACTTTTGCAATGCACTGGAGGAGTGTTCAAGAGTGCACAGAACGGCAGTGGAACTTGCAGCCCTCGTTATTCACATGCATTTCTCCTATTTCATGCCAATAGGTTTGCTATGCTGGGTGTGTTTGATTCTAAGGATGACACGAAAAAACTAAAATTTCCTTTTTTCTTTGAAAACCATTTTTTTTTATTCTAAGGATAATGGTAAATTATCTAAAGTTAAGAAAAAGCATTTTCAGTCAAGAGATTTGTTGTTATCCGCATAAAAAGTAAGACCTTCACATAGCTGACAGCCATAAAGTTTTCTTACCTGAAGCGAGGCTCCAAACTCTAAGAGATTAACTAGCAATCACAGCTTTCACAAAATCTTTAATGCTTAAATTTATTTGTGATAGGCTTTGTCTCGACTCCTTTTACTATTTAAAGCCCTGGAATCCTCATTAAGAAGCCAGCCATATAAGATTTCCAATTGTACCCCCCTCTCGTTATTTTATTCACCCCAAAGTCCTACTTAGTAGGGTGCTTGTCTTCAGGAGTGCGGCTTATTTCTATCAAACTGAGAGACTTTCGGATTAGTCGATATGAGCTCAGGGCTGATCGGCTAACAGAATATTGAAAGCACTGTGCTTCGCAACAGGAGGCTGCAAGATTGTTAGCTAAGAATTAGCAGCGGGGTTCAGAATCCTCTCCCAAAGAAGATCTTGAACTAAGGTATCGTTAAAGTAGCCCACGTCATCATTTAAAGTAAGAAACAGCTACTTTTTAGATTCTGGTCAATAGCCCCTGCTGTGCTTGAAGCAAAGACAACGAAAATAGACGGTGACCAAATCTTATTCTGCAGGGACAGGCAATCACAGAGCATGGCCGCTTTCACTGAACTCCAGCTCAGTAGATTTTAAAATGCATTAAACTGAATTTTGGCTACTCCAAAGTGAAATAGCAACACAGTTTCTTATAAATCTATGTATTATTGTGGAAATAAATCAAAAGATGAGCCTACAGAAAATAATACTTCAGAATGTGTCGTTTCCCTGTAGGAGCTTCTAAAACTCAGGATTTAGCAGAATAACCTACTAGTGTGTCTGTTTTCTCCTAGCCTTTGTTGGAACTCTTGCCATGACTGACTTATTCTAAATCAATCAAATTTTACACTGTAAGTAATTTTCCTGTAAAATAACAGTAAAGAGCTGGCAGCAGAGACGCCAGCTCTTTACTGTTATTTTTACGGTATTCATCCGTAAATTGATTTTACAGTACTAGACCGTAAATCAGAAATACGGTATTTTTCGGTATTTATATGAGTTACGGTAAAAAGCTGGCAGCTAGGACACCAGCAATATACTGTAATTTTAGGGTTTTCATACCGTAAATTGACTTTACAGTAGTAGTCTGTTTTCTCACTGTTCAATGATTTCACAGTCTAATACAGTAAAAAATAAATGCATCATATTTCTATTATTTGGAAATTACAATAATATTCTGTTTAAGTTTACTGTACAATAATTCAGTTTAGCAGTTTCCTAAAATATCAACCTTGAATACATGCAATCAATATAAGAACTTAATTGTTCTACGGACAGTTGCTCAAGCATTATTATGAATGTTGTGCAAAATAAGCAATAAAATCAAAGAGAATCAAAATAATTTATTTCAAAAGGCAATATAATACTGAATACTGCTACTTTCAAAAAATTTAGAAAAAAAAAAACAGAAAATAAACCCTGTTGGGTGGTGCTGACAAGATATTTCGAGTAGTAAACAGAGACAGCTGACTAGCTGACTTTGAGCCAATGTCAATATTATTTAACATTGTCTTTAACACACACAAGTTTGAACACTTGTTCAATAACACAATAGGTCTAAGAAAAAGACCAACACAACAAATACAGAGGAAATAAAAGTTTAAACATTATTAAGACTACTTCAAAGTAGGAACATTAAGAGCTTTTTGGTAAAAACGTTCAGCAAAACAGCATGTGTTTTTCCTCTTAAAATAGTCCTGTGAGATAGATTAAAATTTCCTCTAAACTCCACTTAAAAGATGTATATAGTGTAATCTGCAATGTATTTTCAGATGTCTGTGAAAATGCAGAATACTGTATGCAGAATTGACAACATTTGGAAAACAAACGTAAGAACATTTTGAAAAAGTGCATCAAGGCCTTTTCAAAACTATTACAGTACAGTTAGAACGTGGATTTATACATCATTACATTACATATGGATAGAAGAGAACATTTAGGGAAGAAACTGTACGTTACTTCTTAAAGTAGTCCTGTGAGGTAGTAGTAGTAGTAGTCCCGGGTGTCAGGATTTTGTTTACCGATGAACTTCAGGACACACACACAGGACTAAAAGTTTGAGAGTCTTTATTGCAAGGTTGATGGGTGGAGGTCTGATGAGGAGCTGGTTGCACCGAAACTGAGTGAAGGTGATGGCAGGAGCTGACGGCCCGGAGACAGAGAGTCCACACTTGCTAGGTGCTGCTCGGCTAGCAGGCCTCATAGCACTCAGGTTAGCAGTTCATTTGGAGACACCAGGGCACAGAGCTGAGCTTCACCAGGGCGGCTAGTCAGGTTAGCAGAACTTGAGAGACACCAGGGCACAGAGCTGAGCTTCACCAGGGCGGCTAGTCAGGTTAGCAGAACTTGAGAGACACCAGGACACAGAGCTGAGCTTCACCAGGGCGGCTAGTCAGGTTAGCAGAACTTGAGAGACACCAGGGCTCAGAGCTGAGCTTCACCAGGGCGGCTAGTCAGGTTAGCAGAACTTGAGAGACACCAGGGCTCAGAGCTGAGCTTCACCAGGGCGGCTAGTCAGGTTAGCAGAACTTGAGAGACACCAGGGCACAGAGCAGAACCTCTCCAGGAACAAACAGTGAACAAACAGTCTTTAGAGTGACTGACAGGACTAACCTTAACAAAAGGAGCAAAACAAAGCTTCCAAGGCAAACCGGGGACTGGCATGGAGAGGTGTGGGATGATGACGGCCCAGTGCTGAACTGAAGACAGAGGGAGGTTTAAATAGAGAACTAACAGGTGAAACCAGGGTTTGACTAATTAACCAGCAAATGATAACAGGTGTGACTGACTGCTGAGGAGGTGAGGTGAAAAATTGACAGAAAATAACTGATGACTGAAAACAAATAAAATTAAACCTAACTCAAAAAAGATGAAAAAATGAAAATAACAGAAAAACAAAGCCCAACCCAAACTCAACCATGACACTACCCCCCCCCCTCAAGGCCGGTCTCCGGACGGCCTAACATACCAAAAAACAAAACAAACTACAAGGTGACCGAAACAGGGTGGGAGGAGGGTGGTACGGATGGCGGGCTAGGGTCAAACCAAACAGATCAAAGCAGGGTGGGTGGAGGGTGGTACGGATGGCGGGCTAGGGTCAAACCAAACAGATCAAAGCAGGGTGGGTGGAGGGTGGTACGGATGGTGGGCCAAAAACAAAAAACTACCCACTCAGGGCGATCTGAAACAAGGAAAAACAAAAGCGGACTAAAGGGGTTACTAACAGCCCCTGGTAGGCCAACAAAGGGCATCTAACCGACGCTGACAGGCGAACAACGCCAGAAGGCAGAACAGGCGAACAACGCCAGAGGGAAGAACAGGCGTACGACAACGCCAGAGGGAAGAACAGGCGTACGACAACGCCAGAGGGAAGAACAGGCGTACGACAACGCCAGAGGGAAGAACAGGCGTACGACAACGCCAGAGGGAAGAACAGGCGTACGACAACGCCAGAGGGAAGAACAGGCGTACGACAACGCCAGAGGGAAGAACAGGCGTACGACAACGCCAGAGGGAAGAACAGGCGTACGACAACGCCAGAGGGAAGAACAGGCGTACGACAACGCCAGAGGGAAGAACAGGCGTACGACAACGCCAGAGGGAAGAACGGGCGCACGACAGCGCCAAAGGGAAGGAACGGGCGCACGACAGCGCCAAAGGGAAGGAACGGGCGCACGACAGCGCCAAAGGGAAGGAACGGGCGCACGACAGCGCCAAAGGGAAGGAACGGGCGCACGACAGCGCCAAAGGGAAGGAACGGCCGTACTTAACGCCAAAGGGAAGGAACAGGCGTACTTAACGCCAAAGGGAAGGAACGGGCGCACGACAGCGCCAAAGGGAAGGAACGGGCGCACGACAGCGCCAAAGGGAAGGAACGGGCGCACGACAGCGCCAAAGGGAAGGAACGGCCGTACTTAACGCCAAAGGGAAGGAACAGGCGTACTTAACGCCAAAGGGAAGGAACGGGCGTACTTAACGCCAAAGGGAAGGAACGGGCGTACTTAACGCCAAAGGGAAGGAACGGGCGCACAACAGCGCCAAAGGGAAGGAACGGGCGTACTTAACGCCAAAGGGAAGGAACGGGCGTACTTAACGCCAAAGGGAAGGAACGGGCGTACTTAACGCCAAAGGGAAGGAACGGGCGCACAACAACGCCAAAGAGAAACCCGCCGGGGCGTGAGGTAAACGCCGGGGCTTGGGGAAGAGAACGTCGGAATGTGAGGGAAGCAGGAACGTCTAAAACACCTAGGAACAAGAACGGAGGGCGTACTTACACGCCGGGGAACCGAGAACAAAGGGCGTCCTAACACGCCGGGGATCCGAAAACAGAGGGCGTCCTAACACGCCGGGGATCCGAAAACAGAGGGCGTCCTAACACGCCGGGGAACCAAGAACAGAGCGTGTCTAAACACGCCGGGAACACTAAATCTAACGCTAGAAATCTAAACACCAGGGAAACAGGAACAAAGGGCATCCTAATATGCCAGGAAACAAGAGCGGAGGGCATCCTAAAATGCCAGGAGACAAAGGGCGTTCTAACACGCCAGGGGAATAAGAGCTAGGGGGCCAAAACAAAACTAGGAAGCGCTGGGAAACTAAAGATCTAAACCAAAAACTAGAAAACCAGGCATGAACTAACCTATAGAACAAAACCAGAAGAACTAGGGTAGGGACAACAAAAGAAAAACCGAAGCAAAAAACTAGAAAAATCAAAATAAAACTAAAAGAAACTAGGAAAAAGAGCAAGACGTACGAGAAAAAAAAAAAACTATAAAACTAATGCAAAAACCAAAACAAAGAAACTAGGACAGGAACGGGTAAACTATTGTAACACTAGATAACTAAAGCTAGAACAAAAACAAAAACTAAGAGAACAAGGCAAAAAACTAGGATTCTAAAGCAAACAGAAATAACCAAAGCAAAAACCGGAAGACTATAGGCAAACCTGAAACACCAGAACAGAGGTGGAAAAACAAACGAAAATAGAAACTCAAGTACTCTAAGAAAAAACAAAGAACCCCTTAAATAACTCTAAAACCCCCAAAATCCTACGTAATCAAAACTGAAATCGAGCCCAAAAATTAACAAGGCACTGGCCTTAAGGGCTCAGGCAAAAACGGCTGCTAAGCAAAAAGAAAAGTCTTCGTGGAGGTCGTCCTGGACGAGGCAGGCGGCGGAGCAGCATCGCCCGACTAAACCCTCGAGGAGGGCGGCCCCGACGAGGCAAAGTCAAGCGCCCCGGAGACCTCGGTCGGCGGCTCCGGCCGAACAGGAAAGTCAGAGACGGGCGCCGTGGTGGACGGCCCCGACGAGGAAGAGTCGAGCGGCTCGAAGTCCGCAGTCTGCGGCTCCGGCCAAACAGAGAAGTCAGAGGCGGGCGCCGTGGTGGACGGCCCCGACGAGGCAGAGTCGAGCGGCTCGAAGTCCGCAGTCTGCGGCTCCGGCCAAACAGAGAAGTCAGAGGCGGGCGCCGTGGTGGACGGCCCCGACGAGGCAGAGTCGAGCGGCTCGGAGTCCGCAATCTGCGGCTCTGGCCGAACAGATCAGTTGAAGGCGGTGCCAAGCTACAGGTCTTGGCAGAAACCGAGGCCAGAGGCGGGTCCTCCTGGACTTCCTCACGAGGCTTGGGCGGAGGCAGGTCCTCCTGGACCTCCTCACGGGACTTGGGCGGAGGCAGGTCCTCCTGGACCTCCTCACGGGACTTGGGCGGAGGCAGGTCCTCCTGGACCTCCTCACGGGACTTGGGCGGAGGCAGGTCCTCCTGGACCTCCTCACGGGACTTGGGCGGAGGCAGGTCCTCCTGGACCTCCTCACGGGACTTGGGCGGAGGCAGGTCCTCCTGAACCTCCTCACGGGACTTGGACAGAGGCAAAGCGGCTCCCTCGGAGACCTCGGGCTGAGGCAAAGCGGCTCCCTCGGAGGCCTCGGGCTGAGGCAAAGCGGCTCCCTCGGAGGCCTCGGCTTGTGGCGGAACAACTCCCTCGGAGACCTCGGCTTGTGGCGGAACAGCTCCCTCGGAGGCCTCGGCTTGAGGCGGAACAGCTCCCTCGGAGGCCTCGGCTTGAGGCGGAACAGCTCCCTCGGAGGCCTCGGCTACTTCGGGCAGTGACAGGCAACAGGCTTCGGAGAGCGGCGCCGGGCTACAGGCTTCGGAGAGCGGCGCCGGGCTACAGGCTTCGGAGAGCGGCGCCGGGCTACAGGCTTCGGAGAGCGGCGCCGGGCTACAGGCTTCGGAGAGCGGCGCCGGGCTACAGGCTTCGGAGAGCGGCGCCGGGCTACAGGCTTCGGAGAGCGGCGCCGGGCTACAGGCTTCGGAGAGCGGCGCCGGGCTACAGGCTTCGGAGAGCGCCGAGGTTGGAGGCGGATCCTCCTCTTGAACCTTGACGGACCCTCCGCGCCGGTGGCTCTGCTGTCTTCGCCGGGAGGGGACAGATGAGGAATCCGAGGCAATCTCGGGGGTGGCAGCTGGCCAGCAGGGCAGAAGGTCGTCTCGGTCTCCGTAGTAGAACTCCCACAGCTGGCTCTCCTTGATGCGTGGGGGTCTGCTAGGTGGAACGATGTGCTTTACTCGAGGGGCCAGCTGTGAGTCATGGAGATGATGACCGAGACGACGAGAGGCTGAGCGGCTTCCTTTCCCGGGCTCTGAAGTAGCCGTTACCACACCCACTTGGACCACCAGGGGAGTAGAGTTGGCCCGGATCGGTGGCGCAGGGTTCCGGGCAGAAGCCATCCTGGCGTACCTTTCCCTCATCTGACGTTGGCACATCTCTAAATATGCGATGATTTCCGGGTCGTCAACTCCTGCAGGTAAGTCCCGCATGGCGCCTGAGTTCACCTTGTGACTGGGCCGTACTGTCAGGATTTTGTTTACCGATGAACTTCAGGACACACACACAGGACTAAAAGTTTGAGAGTCTTTATTGCAAGGTTGATGGGTGGAGGTCTGATGAGGAGCTGGTTGCACCGAAACTGAGTGAAGGTGATGGCAGGAGCTGACGGCCCGGAGACAGAGAGTCCACACTTGCTAGGTGCTGCTCGGCTAGCAGGCCTCATAGCACTCAGGTTAGCAGTTCATTTGGAGACACCAGGGCACAGAGCTGAGCTTCACCAGGGCGGCTAGTCAGGTTAGCAGAACTTGAGAGACACCAGGGCACAGAGCTGAGCTTCACCAGGGCGGCTAGTCAGGTTAGCAGAACTTGAGAGACACCAGGACACAGAGCTGAGCTTCACCAGGGCGGCTAGTCAGGTTAGCAGAACTTGAGAGACACCAGGGCTCAGAGCTGAGCTTCACCAGGGCGGCTAGTCAGGTTAGCAGAACTTGAGAGACACCAGGGCTCAGAGCTGAGCTTCACCAGGGCGGCTAGTCAGGTTAGCAGAACTTGAGAGACACCAGGGCACAGAGCAGAACCTCTCCAGGAACAAACAGTGAACAAACAGTCTTTAGAGTGACTGACAGGACTAACCTTAACAAAAGGAGCAAAACAAAGCTTCCAAGGCAAACCGGGGACTGGCATGGAGAGGTGTGGGATGATGACGGCCCAGTGCTGAACTGAAGACAGAGGGAGGTTTAAATAGAGAACTAACAGGTGAAACCAGGGTTTGACTAATTAACCAGCAAATGATAACAGGTGTGACTGACTGCTGAGGAGGTGAGGTGAAAAATTGACAGAAAATAACTGATGACTGAAAACAAATAAAATTAAACCTAACTCAAAAAAGATGAAAAAATGAAAATAACAGAAAAACAAAGCCCAACCCAAACTCAACCATGACACCGGGAATGTGGGTGGGTGTGAACCACCCTGATTCAAATCTTGTGGATCCAGGAGAGATGTTCAGTTTGTTAGGCGCTGTTCCGCTGCAGCATTATTCCAGTGGAGCCACTGTCAAACAATAACAAACAAATATTATACAATCGGGAATGTACAATATACTCTCCAAGCTAATGCTTATAAAACTGATAAACTCTTGTGGCTTAATGTGGCAATGCCAGATTGTCAAAACAACACATGGACAGACAGCAAGATTAAGGAGAACTCACTGATCTATATGAAGTCCCATTCAAAGTCAAGGAGTTTCTTCAGGAGCATGGAGACATGTGTGTTGACTGTGGAAGACTTCTTCTGGACAATCACACCTTTCTTCTTGGAGACAACTTTCCCCCTTTTGGCCATTGTCCCTCTCTCTGGATTTATACCAATGAAGCGCCTAAAATTGTCAAAATAGTCTAAGATCAGAGTGGAGTAAAGTGACATCAAATAGAATTCTAATAAGGTCTTAGTCCAATACCGTGTGTGTGTGTGTGTGTGTGTGTGTGTGTGTGTGTGTGTGTGTGTGTGTGCGTGCATGTGTGCGTGCGTGTTGTGGTTTCAAAATAATTTTAATGATGACAAGGAATAAATGAGTTTTTACCTCTGAATGAATTCCAAAATACAGACTGCCTCTTATTGATACTGAAGGTTGAATATGTAATAGATTGCAAAGACAGCAATCTGCTAAAACGCACTTAAGTAGGCCTAACTACACGTTTGTTATTTCTGTAAGTGTGAGACTTAAATGTTGAAAATTTTTGGAAAGTCTGACTGCAATCTGCTAAAACGCACTTAAAAATTAAATTAGGTGTATTTTTATGAATCCTCATGTGCCTTACGTATGCCACTATTGTGGCACAGTTATGACAACAGATCTGACAAGTCTTGATTACAGTAAAATATGTCAAGCAGGAAGAAAATTTCTGGCTGCTTTTTGGTGCCACCGTATCAGTCTTAACACTGAAATGTTTAACCTTAACTGAGGTACAATGTTAAGATTATGAAAGAAAAGCCACAGCTGGTGCAAAACAGTTTGACAAATCACAGAGTTGGGATAACTAACGTTAGAATATGTGAAGCACACATTGACAGAGAAATAAACAAAATGTATAAAGTTAAATGTCTAGAAAGTCAAGATTTTCACAACAAATTTTAAATGGAAAATAAACCCTACAAGCCAAGAGGATTCAAGTGTCTTTTTTAACTGAACTAGCTTAATACCATTAACTCATTGTAAAACAAACTTCATTAAGAGTTGACACAAACAAAATAAAATTCACCAAAACTATAGCCTACCTCTAGGTGATGCTGACTTGGTTGAAATAAATCCTTAACCGCGGGACAACATATAAGTATTCAAGTAACTTAATTTAATGCTACTTTACTGCTTGCTCCACTTGTCAATGTTGACCTCTCGTTAACAAGTGCTGCTCCTCGGATGCAGACGCTGCGGTAATGTGAGCTGTCGTCCGGCTACTGTATATTATAGGTAACCAAGATTTAACAACAACAAAATAGTAGAGTAGTAGAGTAGAATATAGTAGAATATTCAAATGTAAGCATCACTGATAGCTTACATATAGCCTAGCTAGACAAACTCCTGAGCGTTAGCCTATCAATATCAAACATTTTTGGCAATATAAACAAAATAGCAAACCCAGAGGCAAAGAAAAAAAGATTTTGATTTACGTACCGTTACATCTTTTAGATGAAAGACCATAATCGTTGTGATGAAGACAGATGGTGGCACGTTGTGTGCTCTGCAGTCGTCTTCTGGAAATTTTCCGGAAAATACTGTAGTATCCCGTTATTTAAAACAGCCGCATACCGTTTACGGCCTCTGTCCTGTTGCTGCAAGTTAAGAAGCCCACAATGCATTGCTTACTACAGTACTGAACTGTTAAACATGAAAACAGTATTTTAGTGTTGAAAAATGGCTGTAAATTTACAGCAATTGCTTACAGTGTAGGACATTATAAACTACTATAATGCTGCATCTTCAATCACAATGGCTTTCAAAAATATTAAAACCACTATGTATTTTATTGATTGATGAACGCAAAAAGGTGCATCATTTGGTAGAGGAAGGATGTTGGCCAGATTTCCTACAAATAAAAATCTGAACAGTGGGGGTTTCCATTATGCTTGGATCCCTTTAATCTGTTATGGCTAAAATAAAATTCATGGCAACCGCTTGCCTTCAGAACCCACCTCTGAAGTAAACGCAGTCCACCTGTGCGTAACCTAATCTCAGTATAAATTCAGCTGTTCTGTGAAGGCCTCAGAGGTTTGACAGAGACCACGACTGAAGAACAAAAAGACAAAGGACACGAGGACAGAGTTGTAGAGAAAATTAAAGCAAGGCCAGGTGGTAAAACAATATTCTATACTGTGAACATGTCACAGAGCACTCTTCAATCAATCTGAAAATGGCAAGAGTGCGGCACAATGGCCAATATTCTAAAACAGGACGGTCCATTTAAACCGACATGCCGAGCAAGGAGAGCATCATTTACAAAAGCACACTAGAGGCCCGTGTCAACTCTGGATATCCTGCCGAGATCAATAGTTCAAGAGTGGGAGAAGATATTGCATTTATTGACCACATCGCAATTATTTATGAACTCTACAAAATCAGAATCAGAATCAGAAATACTTTAATAATCCCAGAGGAAAATTACTGTTTCAGTACAACCGCCATCACATACATCACAAACATAATAAACACAATAAACGCAATTTCATATATATCTATATATATCTATATATATATATCTATATCTATATCTATCTATATATATATATATATATATATATGTATATATATATATATATATATATATATATATATATATATATATATATATATATACATACATATATATATATATACATATATGTATGTATGCACAGAGACACACAAAATACTTGGTGCTATTTCAAGATCTGTAGACAAAGTGGTGACTTCTACACAGCATGTTTACGTCAGACCTTTGGTTTCACAGCCCGTTTAATTGCCACAAAGAGGAGTCTGTAAAGGATTCTGTGTCACTAACAATAAGTCATCAGCAGAGCAGGGGTTTGTCACAATCATTTTTAATGAGACTGGCAGTCAGCTATGTCTCTCTGTAAGTGAGTGCCTCCACTGATTGGCCTCTGATGAGCCAGCAGGGCAGTAGGTTCACACACAAAATGTGATTTCTGGCTCTTTGGTGTGATACTGATTGGTCTAGCGTCTTGAAATCCCTGCATCACCTAGATCGGACTGAAGTACAGAGCGAGGCTTAAGGTGGTTCAGGGGGATATGAACAGGGAGATGTTATGTTGTTCTGACTTACCAATTATTATTTGCCAAGATTCAATCTGAATTTTACTGAGTTTAAGAAAAAAGAAAATCAAATTGTAGCGCTGAGCAAACACAATAATTATACCATCACCTTCTTGTCGTTACACCGCATTCACTTTAACAAAAGAACAAATCTAACAACGTTAAAAAATTAAGACAAGGGGTAAAGTTTTAAAAGTTGCTTCTCAAACAAAGAGAAAAACAAACAGCTATTTACAGTGGAAAGATAGATAGGCTTAAACAAAGGCTTATGATTTATTTGAACATGTGCCAAATGCCATGCCAAAGTGTTCTACAGTAAAAGCTTTCATTTGACAAACACATTAGCATTCTGCTTTGTTTTCTGTTCCTTCTGTTTAAGCAACAAAGATTAAGCCTTTTCTTCAGAAGTATATCTAAAATGAAATGTGCTAAATCCTTCTGCTGCCGTACCTTTCCAAATTCAGACGCTGCTTTTCTTGTCTTTTAAACCCCAAAGAATGTAGACACAGTTGTCCTGTTAATGGGGTGAAAACCAAGAATACTGTACTCACCACAGTCCTCAGGTCATGCTCCTTCACCAAATCCAGAGAGTTTTTATAGCAGGAGGTAAGATCTTTGATCTCTTTGTCGCCAACATGCCCTCTGGCCACCGGGCCGACGGTGTGGATCACATCTGTTGAAAGAAAAGCAAATATCGTCTTTAACAACAGCTGCCATCAAGCATAAACGGAAGGTTGGAGCTATTTTGAGCTACAGTAGGATTTACCACCAAAGCCGTTTCTGCAGCAAACCACAGCTAGTGCAGAGCCAGTGTTTAGGCAACTTTTATCAATAACATCAAATTTATTGTACTATCTAGACCAGGGGTTCCCAAGGTGGGGGTCAGGACCCCCCAGGAGGTGGGGGGATATGGAATATTTTCCATATTTAGACGACATACATTTTGTAATTGAAATTCTCAACCAGAAAAAATAACAAGTGTCCATCTGCATCAGCTCCATTTTCTGATGGGCCTCATTTCTACCATTTTTAAACTGTAGTTGGGGTCCACATACAATTATTCTAACTGCTTCAAATGGTGTCAAGACTGCACTTTGGACACCAAATGGTACTTTGGACAGACTCAGAAAAGACCAGATATAAATCTGGATGCTCCATCCAATCTGACCGATTTTAAGCCATTTTGCAAAGCAGAATTAGCAACATTTCCACCATTAGATCTGCTAAATTGGTGACATTTCCACCCCCCAAAAAAAGAAAAAACACTTACAGCTTTAATTACACTAACAAGTGTTTCTACAAAGTACTAATTTTGGGGGTCAACGCACAAATGCATCCAAAACCTTTTAGATTGCTTTTTGCACAAACTTTGAAAATCCATGTATGAATTTCCTTCAATATCACGAATATGCAGCACTTTCTATTGGTCTATTATATAAAATTCTGATAAAATACAACATTGTTTGTGGTTATATCCATAGCTAAGAGTTTTGTAAAGCACTGTATAGTAGCTGAGGAGTTGAGCTTGAGCTTTAGAACCATAAAATCACCACCAAAACAAATGATAATATAATATAATGTGTCCTCACGATGAAACAATGACTCATATCAATTACAAGACTCTTTCATGCCATCTTCTCAATTATTGATGCCCCCCCCCCCCCCGTACTCCTTTCCTCCCGCACAGTAATATCTTCACCTGTCAATCATTGGCTGCATCGCCGGCTTGGCCGGATTGAGGAATGCGGTTTCATAATTGAATCGTAGGACTGATGACAGGAAAATAAGAGAATGTTGAAACGGTGACTTGACAGAAATTAAATCTTCTGCCTTCTGCATGGCGATGATGTCGTTCTCAGTGTTGGACAGGTCAGTCAATGTAAATACGTTGTTCTGTATCAAGCATAATTCAGAACAGAAAGTTTCACCAACGAGGTTTACACAAACCTAATTTGTACGCATGCCCAGCAACCCAGCAAGGATAAGCGGTTCAGACAATAGACGGATGGATGGAAATGAGTTTAAGATTTTATATGAGCCTATTTCCACAAATTATTGTTCAGTTCCCAGTTTCAATGTGTGCATCTTATGAAATATGATAATTTTGACACCTAATCAAGCCATAGTAACTCTGAGTTACCCTACTAGTAGGTGAAATTCACCCCAGTCAAATAAGTAAATTTCCTTTCTGTAGACGATCAGCAGATTACATTAAATCGTGTATAGCAGGTAGAAATTGACACATGGTCTGTACGGACCTTTCAATTGGCAACATTTTTCTCATATCCAACTTTTTCAGGTATAAAACTGCAAAAGTACAAACAGCACCCAAACTCAAAACATTTGGGATCAGTGCTTAATAGATTTTTCTTTTTGTGCACTTTCCAGTTTAGCCAAAAGTGGATTTTGCTTCAAACCATGAAGTAGAATCCAACATCACTACCTGGTATATGTCACTTTATGAGGCTTTAAATATAAATTGGCTTCAATCCAAACATTTGTATTTTATTGCATCACGCTGTCAGTTTTTGGTACTACTATACTAAAGACAAAATTGAGTTAAGGTGAGGATTTCCATGGTAAACCCTGCAGTCATCTTATGTTATCTACCTTATACATGAACTTAACTGTTTGTTTTATACAAAATTGTTTCTTGCGAGAGTAAAAAAAAAAAAGGCTTGAGGCATTTCAAGATGAGTGGTTAGAGGAATGGAGTTGCAGGTTTTATTTTCTTTTTCTCCACAGTAGCAGGTGGAAAACTGGCACAGCATTGTTATAATGGGACAAGTGGCAAGTTGTTTTTCCTGCATATTTCATGTACTTCTACACTACAGAAAAAGGCAATATGGCAATTAGAGCCTGGACAAGTGCCAAAAAACAGACTACTGGTGAAGTCATGAAATTTTAAACGCCTCACCAGGTTGGACATCTCTTCTTGGTTGTTTCTAAAGCAATTCGACATGAAATAAATATTTATTTAGCTTTGTAACAAGTGGGAGCTACCAAAGTAAAGACATATAGTGTTTGTGAAGCTCAAAACAAAAACCTGAAACTATTGGATTCTTCAGGATCTTCGTAAAGATCAAGGAGGAAATGCATTGCAACATTTAGGTTAAATATCTGTAAGAGAAAATGTATAGGTGTTTTTCAAATGTAATAAACAATACTTTAGGGGTGAATGATCTATTCAACCATTTTAAAGAGCACAATACGGATCTGCGCCTAAACTCCATGACTGTCTACTTTGCGCATAATTGATCAAAACCATATTTTGTAAAAGTTGGTTGAGAGTATGTCTAAACAGAAGTGATTTACCAATCCCATCTGTGTTACTTAAATAGATAAAAGGTAATCTAGTTCTAAATCGTTATGGTTTTGCTGGAGTACACAGTGTATTCTCTAAAATAAGGGTTGGAGGTCAAAATAATTATACGTTGTTTTTGAAGGTTTTAAGCTGATGATGTCAGACAGTGCCTTTTTAAAAAAGCACAAATTCTACAAAACAGTAAATATTTCCAGTAAAACTTTAATAATGTCTGACAGATCAACAGTACCATTCACCATGATTTTTCATTCTTTCCCACTTAGGAACACAACAGATGCAGAAAATAAACAAGATGTTCATCCATAACAATAAATAATTCTTCCTTTATCACTCCTTCTTCAGAAATGTTTAATCTTGAACTGAACCTCTACATTCCTGATCCGTTGAAAAGAATGTACCAACACATTCTTACAGATTCTAGATAATCTATATTAATTTTAACTTTAGAGGTTATACGGACACAGTTTGAAGGTAACTCTTACGTCTGCAAATACAAAGCTGTGAAAAACAACTGGCACCTTACAGCTTTCTTTTTTTTCCCCATCTTGTAACATTTTAATGTTTTAGATCACAGATTCATGACTATTGTCATTAAAAACATAATTCACTCTTCATAAATACATTATAAATACATTAAAAAGGCAACAGTTGTGCAAATAAAATGTACTGCTGTCATCATTGTTATTATTATCAGCCAATTTAAATGTTTGCCTTTACAGTAAACCTTTAATTTAATACATTTTCTTCACGGTGTTGCAAAAGCAGGACCCCAAAACTGTCCTTGCAAACTCTAGCATGACAAATTATGACATAAGGTTAAACTATTTCAGCATTCAGATTTCGAATGTCAAGAGCTCCGGTTGCTGCTAAGTGTTTGCTGGCACTGAGCAGCTGAACCGTAAAGGGGATTATGAATATGAAATTGGGAATGCTAGCACATTCTTAACCATAAAAGGCTGGATGGGAAAAAAATAGATTTTTTTTTTTTTTTCCAAATGATGGAGACATCCCCAGTGAAAAGTGATTTTCTGCTTCGACAGGACAGACCGGACATGGAATGACCCCTTAATATACCGAGTGCAGAGCATGTGTGAGAACATCTTAGACGAGCCTACTAAAATATTCCTGCACTCCTCCCAGAGCTGAGGAATAACTACCAAGGGGACATGCTCACTTCAAAGACGCCACTTTCTTAACAACTAAAAAATCTTTTGAAATATCTAGACTTCATTTAGAAGTGAAGCACTGTGCTATTTCAGGGACGGGACGAGCACTTCTGAGTCTAATCAATCTTTCATTTTCACTTGCCATTTCTGACTTTGAGGCTGTGTTACCATTCCTCATCATAACAATCCCAAAGAACTGCAAAGGCTTACACATTTTCCTTAGCACAAATACTCATTTATAATCCTGACTTTGACACAACTGGTATTGAACTGGACATTGTTAGCCATATATTTAATGATCAATTAACTTGTAACAATTTATAGTCACCAGAAGATGATTATCATTCTCTTTACTTACCATATTTATTATTTCACAGTCTAAAAATAGATATATCTGTAAAGAGCATGACTTACTGACTCTGAACATCTAAATATATTTGAATTGAGTCTTGTAAGTTCATTTCTTGTTTACCAGAAGATTAGAACACCTATGATAAAGTAATCAACTTTCAAGAAGAATTGGGCTGTTTTAGGACACCTGAACCTGTGGAAAACTAAAGGAACCACTTTGTTGTGTGAAACAATGGGCTTTCTTTCATTTAAAAGAGGCTTCATGTTCTTCAGCAACTGTTTGTCTCCTTTATGACTGAAAGGAATTACAATACTGTAATGCTTCAGAGCAAATTGGACGAAAAAGATCAATAAATAATGCAACACTCTGTAGTATGCCATTCATATTGGTTCTTGTTTTTACTTTTCTTCTCTAAAAACATCAAACCAAAGCAAACGGCAGAAGAGGAAACATCATTTAGAGAGAAGTTTAAAAATGAGGCACACATGAGCCGAAATTTGCTTCCATCCTGCTCTACGCAGTTTAACTTGTGAGTAATATTTCACCTCAAGTCATTCCCTAATCTGTCAAATCAGGTACTTTTACTTCTAAAACAGTTAGACGACAATAACCGTCCACTAATTTAGAACAAAAGGAAGTCAAAGTAGTTTGAAAACAAGAATTTATTTGATTCATTACAACTAGTTCAGCTGACTGAGGTAAACATATTTCTATAAGTAGTGGCAAAAACACTGGAAACACAGGAAGACAAACACGGTTAATGAATGACTGCAACCATTATGAAAGTTTAGAGGAGTGGGACCCTTCAGGCACTTCACAACTCAGTAGCAGTTCTAATGGCTACTTTAAGGCTATTGATTATTGAAGTGATATGATGCCACCACCCCAAATAATGAAAACAAAAAGTCCAGACATTTTAGCCCAGCACAGCTCAAATACCTTGAGCAAACAAAATAGAAAAAAACAGAACACATGCAAATTTCTGTACCATCAGCTATGACCAATAATTAAAGAAAATATATTATGGACCTCTTTACAATCCAAACTAACAAACAGCTGAACAACCAACCAACTAACCAATGAGCCAATGAGCAATTCACAAAGAGCCAAGTTGACTTTAGTAGTAAAGTACATCTTCCTTAAAGACTGAGATTGTCCACTGAAAACTGCTTTTTCTTTATCATATTTGTCCGATATCAGAATCATTGATGGTTAGAAAGAAGAAGGTGACAAAAGAAGAGCAAAAACAAAAGAAATATGTAAGGGCACGCAGCACAAGTGGGGGAAAAATAAAGCTCTGTACCATCAAAGCCTGGAAGAGTAAACACATTACAAACAAAAATGTATATTCTCAAGTGATTGCTTATGTAGACCCTCACAGCATGAACACAGCTGTCCCCATGTTGGTCGCTGAAGATTACCAAATGAAGTGTGGACACCCACTCGGACATGGACCCAGCGTTGTCATGGTGACGGAGAGTGCAGAGTGATCCCCCTAACACTCACTGAAGCACCCGTATGAAACAAGGGGGCTTTTTCGCTCTCCCTCCCTCCCTCCCTCTCTTTTTTTTTTTTTTTTTTCCAGGGACCTGGAATTATCCGCCGTACACTGAGCAAGTACAGTTGCTAGTACATTAATATTCCCTTTTTAAAAATGGATTAAGGGTTTGCTCAGTGATTATTCATACTCTTCGCTTTCAAAGAGCTTTTCTGTTGTGAGTGTCACCGATGTGCTTTCACGGCAAAATGGGCTGAAGTGTAAAGAGCAAAGGGAGGAGCAGGTACAAAAGGATGATGACAGACCATCACACACTCATGCAATACGACAGGAATGCCTTTCCCTCAGTGACCAATGATTATTTTATATACTGAAAAAGAACAAAAATAGTTTTCACTGACCTGTTTAAGGTCTTGCTCTACGTTGCACAACTATTATTTTGGCTATGCACGAGAACACGAATGTGGCATTTCTTTCCTGCCGCGAGCTGGGGTGACCCTTTTGAGGACGCTTCTATCAATCGAAACAGGTGGCAACAACGTAATAAAATCTTTCAATATAAAGCCTTTAATAACATATATGCATATATACATATATATCGCGTGAACACATTCAGAAGGAAGTGAGCCGGAGAACAATGCAGAGACCTGTACAGCATTCAAAATGTCAAGAAGCTCTTTGAGCGAAAGAAAAGACCACTTAACGTGAAAGCCATCTCTCAGCCTACAGGCTTTTATTTTTACTGCTTTTAGTGAACTGAAAAAAAAGTGAGGTGTGTGTCTGTGTGTGTGCGTGTGTGTGTGTGTGCACACACTGACCACATGCTGAAGGACACCAGGGTTGCACTGATTGTTTTGCTGTACACATGCTGTAAGAACGGCCTGGGTAGTGTCTGCAGGGACGACGGGGAGCAGAGCGAAGACAAAGGCAGAAAGTCACCGAGCAGCACTGCCGGCTGTTTCCTCTGCTCTGGGCCTGCCGTAACATTTCCCAGAGCGTGAATGAGCCGCCAGGTGACACCGCTCTTAACAGCTTGCCGTGTGATCTTTTTTTCCCACTCGTCCCAAGCATTTACTAAATGCTTCCAATGACACAGATATCTTAAAGCAATTTCGAAAAAAATGCAACGGAATAAAATCCGAGAGCAACCGGAGCTCCCCGCATTAGGCGGCCTACACAGGTAATCAAGTAAGTATACGAGTGTGTAAGCCTAGAAAAAGGAAATTATGAAGCGTCCTGACATGAAATTAGCTCTTCTAAAGTTTAGCAACAGCTTTATCACTTTTTTTTTTTTTTTTTTAAAGATTGTGCTACTCATTTCATGACAATCCTGACCATGTCTCCAATGACAACCAAGATGGGTTAATTTACTGGGGTTTGAGTCAGCCATGATTGGATAACCGACTCAAAATCTCAGCCAATCAGAGCTAGAGCAGGATAGCTCTATTAGCAGAGAATCTGTAACAAACATAACAGGCTTGCTCGCAACATGCACTGAAAAGTAAGCGGTTGCACAAAGTGCGGGCATGAGAAGCAGCATTCAGATCTGTGGCTGAGGCAAGAAGTTCAAACCGGCCTGTAAAGTATGTTGACTAATGTTTTCTGTGGTGCCTGGTGGGCTGAGAGATGTGCAGCACCATCCCCACTCAGTCAAAGACAGAGACCTTAATTACATTCCTTTGTACTTCAGGCATCTCCTGAGGCTGATGGGGTCAAAACAGCTTTTAAGTGGCGCCTAAGATTTTCTGAAAAATTCTGTTAGACTTCATACGTGGCTGCATATTTATTAGCAAACAACTCGTACCCAGTTTGACTCTCTTTGTCCTTTAGAACCGCTTTAATTCTGCCCTACAAGGAGCTGGGCAGAATTAAAGCCGTGGATAACCTTGTAATTCCAGGAGCTGCACTACAAACTATTTCAGAGATGTGTTTTTTTTTTTTTATTATTTAATGGCAAAGCTACTGTGGTCTTTGACCTCCATTGCTAAGGTTATCCTGCAGAAAGAAAAAAGCCTTGGGGCCCTGTGGGATCACACTTGTTAATTCACCCGTGGAGGAAAGTCGCAGCTCAAATTGCTGTCTCAAAGATTTTGAAATGCTTTATTACCACTTTAATAAAAATAGAAGGTTTTATTTTCATGTTTCTCGCACACTACTTTATGAGGAGCACTTTGCTGGTCATCGTCTTATGGCCACCAGCAAGATGGTAACTAGCAGAAATACCTTAATTTTGGAATGACGAAGACAGTGGAAAGATTCTTGACATTTTGGGCCACATTGACATGACAGCGTCATGCACATCCTGCAGATCTGTCCTCTTCACCTTCATTATCCAAACCTTTCATTCCACCACGTCTCCAAGGGGCTCTGTGGTACCGGGAGCTGGTGGCTCAGTGAACTCTGACCATTTGAGCACAGTGAACTCATTGTTGTGTACAAGAAACCATTTTGAGATGATCTGAGTTGTGTGACATGCCGCATTGTCTAACTGGAAGCTAAAAAAATGAAGGGAAGAGCATATCCAGCAAAAATACTTGGGTAGGGTGTGTCATTTAAGGTGTATTCCCACCAGGAAAGTCCTTTGGTCCACTTGTTTAGTCCGGACCAAAAGCTGACTTAATTTTTTATTCTTTTGGCATGGTTTGTTTTCACGTTGTACTTTTTCCAAGTTAACTTTAACTTGTAACAGAGCCACGTCTGCAACGACTGTTGCTCCCACTGGACAGAAATGGCTCAGGTGGGATGTAGCACAGACCCGGAAATGAGGGAAAACTATTATTGAAATCAATCCAACTGAGCAATTTTGGGATGTGGTGGAACGAGATTTTCACATTGTGGATGTGCAGCTGACAAATACACAGGGACTATGTGATACTATTATATAAATATCGACCAACATCTCTGCAGAATGTTTGACATGTTGTTGAATCTATGCCACAAATAATCAACACAGTTACAAATTCAAAAAGGGGCTCCAACCTGGGGTTTGCATGGTGTCCCTAATGAAATAAGTCTGCAAATGTATGTCTAAATAAGCAAAAAAAAATATGTTTATTCCAATGACAATAAAGCACAGTGAACTTTTTTGAGACCACAATTTGAGCTGTGAATTTTCTACCACTGGTGCACTTAGCAAGTGCTGGTTGTGACCCCGCAGGGCTCCAAGGAATGGTTGTGGCAAGCGTCTTGTTTTTCTGCAGGAAAACCCAAGAAATGGAGGTCAAAGACCACAATAGCTTTGCTATTAAATCAAAAAAAGGACATCTCGGAAACTGTTTGCAGTGCATCAGTGGGAATTACATGGTTATCCACAGTATGGAGTCAAAGCTCAGAACTGGGATGCAGTACACCATTATTTTTGCTTGGATGTAACAAGTAGAAATACACAAGACAATAGGAATATTAAATTGTCATTTTCTTCCTTGCAACAGGATGCACTGCTTTGCAAAGCTACCTGGTTTTAAATCACCATGTGTTTTTTAATAAATGCACAAACATAAAATCAGAGCAGCCTTTCATCTTTGCTACCAAACATTAGAGGGAGATGCTATTACCTGACTTCAGGAGCATCAGATATTTTTCTTTTCTGATTAAGGGACTAAACAGCCGGGGCTGTGCATCATAATTCTACGAGGACCTGTGCAAGCAGGTCCTTGAGCTGGTGAGCTGGGCTTCATGAATCTTTAAATGTCAGAAAGATTTACATGTGCACAGAAATATGTGCACAGTTGTGGTGGCGCAGCTGCAAAGAAGACCGAAAGGGATGTGGCCTTCACAGATGTTAGAACCCATCATTTCAATTAGGACATGTGTGCCCAATGTGGATCTGATGAAGAAAAAGACGCAGCATGGAGACACATTAGGCACGCGTTCATTGCAGCAACATGGGCCACACACTCTCTAAATTACCCTAATGATAGTAATTACAAAGGCACATTCAAGTCTGCGTTTGGTTAAGTAAGGGTTACCAAATGTGTACAAATATCTTTCGGTGGCTCGACTTTCTTTTACATTCACCAGTTGGTCACAAGACCAAGCAGTTTAGTTTGATTAATTTAGCGACTTAAAGACCTCCCCACTTATCTTGCAAAAACAATCAGTATTTGTTTTTCGTATGAATCAAAACCCCGCATAAATAAGTAATCACAATTACAGTTTAACGTTCACAAATTAGAATTCCAATGAAATGGTAATTTCAGTAATTTAGTTGGAAAAGCATCTTATAGATTCATTTTACACAAATTCAACTAGTTCAAGCTTTTTTTCTGGATATTTTGGTTGCTATGGCTTAAAGCTAAGCAGTTTTTCTGAAAATTAGTAAAACACCAACGACCAATAAAATCAAAAACACACACACACAAAGAAGACAAGCCACAAAAGGTCACTGCTAAAGAAGCTGGATGCTAAGTGATGTCTCCAAGCATATTAATGGAAAGTAGAGTGCAACAGAGCCATGCTCATCAAAATGAACATTTACAATGCTTGAAATATAATGCTCTGTGTGTGCTTCTCTTTTTTTTAAATTGAATTATTGAAATTACCTTAGTTGCATGGTTACTTTTGAACTGTACATGTATGGAAATTAAAACTGTAGTATTTAGATAAAGCAAAACAACAAATGAGCACAGATGTAAAAATAAATAAAAGTTAAAGAAAAATGTGCCACGGTACGAGTTTCTATTGTGTTTTTGCAGCAGTTTAACATTTGACAGGTTTACTTCAACAGTAAACGTAATATTCAAACAGGCTGAAAGTTATAAAAACACTTAATCAACTTTCATTATTCGCTATTTATGCGTCTTTCAACTTTTCAAGGATTTCTGCTTCAGTTTGCAGTTTTTTAAAACATGGGAAATTCCTATAAACAGCCTGAAGCGGATAACTGTTTTTGTTAATCAGAGCTTCTGACCTCCAGCTTTTTTCAAATGAATCAAGAAGTCAACAATCTTGGGAAATGTAGACCTAAAGTATGGCCCCAGAGCACTGTCGAAGAATTTTTTTTTTCTTCAATTCACTCTTATTTTTAGAGTTCAAAGTGGTATGATGCCACAAGGCCTTTGAAAATCTTGCTACCACATATTAAAAAAAAAAAAGTCAAGTGGTTCCTAACGTTCTGACATTCACAAGGCTTCAATAAGGAGAACTGCAGGGGGCTGCAACTGCTCGTGCTTAAAGAGCTGTGCTCTCCCTGGGGCTGGACTGAGGCTTGTCGCTACGTGAATGGGATACAGTTACTTAAATAAAAAAAAAGGGGTCTGAAAGGTTCTTGTGTTTTATCTGTGTGAATAAAATCCATTTCATATTAACCATCCGAGAAAAGGGACGAGCAAGACAAATATCCACTTGCTTTGAACATTAATACCATTTTGCCAAGAGGTTTCCTGTGTTTAATAATAAAAATAAGGAGGAAAAAATATTCAGACAGCAAGGTTGGTATGGATATATGTGAGGTGGTTCAGTTCAGGTTTTTTTTTCCTATACTGTTCTCGGTTTTAAACAGATGAAAGCTCAGCTGAACCAACAGCCCGCTCCTTTCACATCCAGGATGCAGCTCATTTCTCATGATTTTGTTGTGTCTGCAGTTTAATTACGACACTAATCACAACACACCACTGAATGGAGTTTTTTTTCTTCCAGCTCACCACAGCCCATGGTGTGAAGGATGAGGACTTTCTTCTTTTGACTGACAACGGCAAGACGCCGACACAAAAACAACCAATAAACCATTTGCCAATTTTCTCCCAAAAACAAACAGAATAAGCTGCTCTTAGTTTATTGATGTAATTTCGCAGCATGCGGTTTGATATTTTACAGAAAACATCAAAATTCTTGGAATTGATGCAAACTATCTCTAAAGCAAATGTTTTTCTAAGTGGAGCACAAAGTAAAAGAAAAAAATATCTGTTTGCGTCAGCTGTGAGCGCTTATTGTTTATTTCTGGTTGAATCCAGTGGAAGTTAATCAGAATTTTAATATTTGTATGTGTGAAGAAGAAAAGGAAAATTATTCATATATCAAAACGTAGGCGTTCTAATGTGAATGTAGTCTTCAACAGCACAGTGTTTTGAAAAGGTTTTCCTATTTTGTCACATTAGGACCACAAACATTTTTGATTTTTAATTGATTTCTTTTTAAATAGTCCACCACAGAGCACTGCATAACTGGGAAGTAGTAGGAAAATGATACAAGGCTTTATAAATATTTTACAAACTAAAATCGGAGAAGTGTGGAGCATATATGTTTTTTTTTTAACTCCCATTTGCTCTCGCACCCCATATACAAATACAAATAGAG
Source organism: Fundulus heteroclitus (assembly GCF_011125445.2). Taxonomy (NCBI): domain Eukaryota; kingdom Metazoa; phylum Chordata; class Actinopteri; order Cyprinodontiformes; family Fundulidae; genus Fundulus; species Fundulus heteroclitus. Next base: position 178,265 of record NW_023396594.1, read on the forward strand.
AACACATAAAAAAGATGTCTGTTGGTTTAAAAAAAAAAAAAAAAACAATTATGTAAAGTTAACTAGAAAAAAAATCGACCCAAATACATTTTTTATGCGTTCACTGGAAATGAAATGTTAACAAAAGGTAGAAAACTGTCCTGTTTGACTTTTGTGAGTGCACATGCTCAGACCAACAGCTCCCATAGTTAATACAATCAGCAGATAACCAACATAAGCCGTGGATCCCTGCAGCTCCTCCACAGACACCGTAAGGATTTGGCTTCTTCTCTGATTAATGCCTTGCCTGTCAGTTTTGGTTGGACAACCAGGTAGATGGTAAGTTTGCAGTTTTACCTCACTCTATTCCAATTTTGGGTGATTAAGAATGGAAAAGTATTTTATATCCTAAATGCACTTTAACTCTACACAACCTTACCCATATATCTATATTCCATGTTCCTCTTGAGGCTGTTTGCTCACTCATGTTCTCCATTAAACTTTTAAGGCCTTCAGAGAACAGCTGGCTATATACTGAGATTAAATCACACGCAGATGGGCTATTTTCTAACTGGGCAACTTCTAAAAGCAATCGGTAGGATTGGATTTCATTTAAGGGTATCGGAATAAAGAGAACCCAATACACATGCTGCCACACTTTTCCGGCTTATTAGTAAAATTTACAACCACGTGTCATTTTCCCTCCACCTCTCTATTTTTTAGCTACTTTGTGTTTGTCTTATACATAAAATCCCTAATATATATACAAAGAGTTTGCTTGAAATCTTCCAAATGTGAAAAAAGTTCAAGAGGCATGAATCTTTCTGCTCAGCAACATATCAGAAGAATTCCTGCTAGAGATCCGTCTGAGAGAAGCAGACGGATCAGTGGTAATTTTCAGGCTCCTCCTCTCTCTCAACCCCCCCCCCCCCACCATGCTGCCTTCCTAACACCCACAGAGACAGTTCCAGGGCCCCATGTGGAAGAAGCAGAGCCGAGACCAAACTCCTCTAGGGAGTAGCTACCTGGCAGTGGTACACCTGCCACGTAATATTTCAAAGGGAACAGAACACACATACACACTGCACTGAATGTTTTCTAGTGCAACAGAACTGAAAGCTACAAGACACACGATCTTATGGGAATACATTACTCATATAAGAAATAGCCATATGGTACAGCGCAGATCAAACACGTTGGAATACTGCTGATGTTACCACACAGTAAGTGAGAGCGCATGCACCGTGAGGCGGAAAGGACTGTGTGGCAGAGTCCTCTCAAGGATCGAATCTGCTCCAAATAATGCCAAAAGTTTCAGAGAAATGGGACAACGTTTTTAAACCTGCCTTAAGGACGCATTCCAAATTCGTTATAATAGATTTTCTCATATTGTGAAGGACTCAGATCATTTTGGTACCTATTTACCAACATCTTCGATTATTTTTTTTTTTTAGATATAAACAAAGAAATCTTTGTCATTGCAATTGTTTATTCCAACACAATGTGTCTTCTACATTTAATCCATCCTTTAAGGAGCGGTGGGCAGTTCTTTTTTTTGTTAATACCACACAGGCAGCAATGTGGGGCTTAGGGTCTTGCTCAGGGACCCAACAGGGTACTTGCAGCCTAATCAGAATGCACTCCCCATGCAATACATGTTTTTGATGGATGTCAAGAAAAAAAGTTTCTCTTTAAAAAGACATTATCTTCCACACAAATAAAAACCTTCACAGCTTTTCTGTCTACATTATGACGGCAAAGAGTCAAAGACATGAAGCTATGCGAGATGGTTTTGGTGTTATTGGGTCAAACTGTTTCAGTGTTATTAAAACTTACTGGAAACCTTGATACAGAAATTCATTAATTGCTTACATGCTGTCAAATTAGGCACAGACGCTATATATATATATATATATATATATATATATATATATATATATATATATATATATATATATATATATATATATATAGGTTAGAACAACATTCACAGTAAAAAGAAAGTACATGCCAACCCAGCAACGAGGACAGTTTACACATCAGAACTCAAGAGCTGTCAGCAGGTTTATAGTTTTACACAGACTGAAGCTCAGGGATCACTGCTTTAAGGGATGGTAACTCATTAAACTGAGCACCACAGGGATCGCTTCTTAGGCCTTTGATTTTTTTAAGATTTGTTTTTTTCATTTTTGTATTGTAGTGGGTTCGCCTAACACAGTCTTTGTGAGGACCTTATTTGATAACATGCCGATTGTAGTCTCTCTTGCCTCTCTTTTCTCTCATTAAAGTGCCTCAAAATGCCTTCTTCTTTGATGTAAATGCAATAACAAAAACTGAAGGTTATTTTATATAAAATAAACTTTTTTTCCCCCCCTATTCTAATTTTGTTGTAACTGAGCAGGAGTGTCCAGATGGGTTTGCAGCTATAACAGAGGAGCAGACACGCAGAGACAAAGAGTTTCATCTTCATGCAATCTTTGAGCTATTGCTCCTTCATCTCCGTATTTCTTGTGTGGTAGAGTATTGGAGATGATTAGTAATGGCCTTCCTAGTAAAACCATGAGGTATTTATAAAATATTTAAAATAATTTACATAAAAAAACACACAAATTAGTCCTGGTGTTCCACTGGCTACTTATTAAGGCCCAATTAATCTTAAATCAAGGTCTACTGATATGATTTTAGTGTTTCAAGTCTTTTCATGTAATGAGGAGAAGAGTTATCGTAATTCATGCCTGAATCCAGACGATTTTTACCCATTATACTGTCCTTTAGGTCATTTCATCTAAAGCCATGTTTAATAACCTCCATCAGCTATGAACTGTTTTTCCCATAGTATTACTGATAAAGGTGTTTCATCCTCATATAAATATTTACCCTTATTGACTTTACTGTGTAATTTAATTATTCTTACTCCTTTAATTAGATCCCTTTTTCAAACCTTTACTGTTATTTATATATCTTTCCCAGGCCGTGGTGCAAAGCACTTTAAATTATTTTTTGCATATGAAAAGCCTTGTTTAAATAAACCCACTCTTGGAGCCAAGCCAAGTGCTGTTTGTTTTTCAAAAGTCATTTCTTCTCTCTTTTAAAAAAAAAAAAAATCATCTACCTCTTTCGTTCTTGTTTTCCTGAATTCTAATTTTGGCCTGGTCGTAAATGAAATATGCTCCAATACCGAATGTAGCGAATGTTTATGTCTAGAAAATGCAAGGTCATGCATAGCATCGGTTGACTTCCCACCTGCTTTTACTGCAGCCTGGTTGCTGTGTGTATTTATCAAAGATGCAGCCATTTCTGCACCGAAGGCTGGGCCATGCTGTGCATATGCTCACTTTGTTACCCCCTGACAGAAATGCCTCACCAGGGAGAAGCTTTTATTAAAGCACATACTGTATAAACTCTTTCCTTTTAGTAGCAGGGGGAAAAAAGCTGAAATGCAACTATTTATGTGCTCTTTATAAGCATTAGAATAAACTTAGATTTTGACCTTGTGACGGCTTTGAACGTGCATTGACAATTATTATCAGAGGACTTATAAAAAGAGCGATAGTTATTGACTTAATGAAATCCATGATAAAATGCTAAATCAATAGACGCAAAAGACGCTTTTGATGCAGAAAGGAAGGAAGTAGCTGGGTCCTTTGTTTTCAACTGTTCCACAAACACACTGAATCCATGAACTTTTCAAGACATTCTCTGGAGGATAAAGAAAGCAAACAGAAGATAACAGACTTTCAACTGTTAGCATGTCTGGATTAATGCTCCTAATGTATGGTGCACTTTAGAGCGAGCTTTGATGACACAGGCAGTCTGGTGATGTCCCCATGTGTTTGACAAACAGGGGGGCCTGGCAGAACACACACACACACACACACACACACACACACACACACACACACACACACACACACACACACACACACACACACACGGCAAGCACTGTTAGCTTAGGGTCTGGACAATGATGGACCTGAGCCTGTCCCCCTTCCTAGCCTCAGCTCTCATAATTTATAGCAGGCCCATGTTCTGCACAACAGCCTCTTGCTCTTTGGATCATTTTGGCAATGAAAGACACGTGGTGCATGAACATTTATCTTGCTTTCCAAAGAGGCCTCAGATTAATGAGATAATTTGGACTGCTATACCAGACTGGCATGGCCCGGCTGTTTCTATGTGTGTGGTCTCTGAATGGCCATGGTCCCGGTTAGTACAAGGTTTTAGCAGTCCTAAAAAGGTAGGTATGAAATCGTATGATTTTCTTGTGTTCAAATTGTTAACGACCAAGTGGCCGTTCACAGTTTTCAGCCTTTTCCCAATCATACGGACTCTGGGAAGGTGTCTTATGTACGCTTAAAAGATGACTTGTTACATGTGGCCCATCTTTTAGCACATTTTGCTGTTCTCCTGCAACAAACATAATATGCAGAGCTGTCAAGTCTCACGCCACACATGACTTTCTTCATGGCGACAACTAAAGCCCACATGTGCTCGCTGCACTGTCCGTTCAAAGAACAGCCTAAGCCTCGCCATCGGCTGCTTTTAACAGCTCCTGTTGCCGACACAGTGCCAGAATGGCCAACCCCACCCAAATAAATGTTTTTATTTTATTTGCACAGACATTTTCTTTTTAAGACAGTGGTAATTTCAATAAAATAAACACTAGGACACCACAAGAGATTTGTACAAAAAGTCTAAAACTGCTCTACATTAAATTAGCAAATATGTAAATGCCCAATTTTTGTCCCAGAAGATCGCCATTTAACAAACTTAACACATTTAACGAACACACATTCAGCCTGGAAGTTTTCATGAGGAGGAAAAATAATGTAAATTGTTTTGTGTTGGTTAAAAAAAAAATTATTTCCAGTTCAGACAACAACATGTTTGCTAAAGGCTATTACAGGCTAGAAGTTAATCAAACTGCTTCAAGCATCAAATCTTATATCCGTATGTTTCCTTCTACATTTATTGTAGACAAAAACCTCTTCAAAAAGCTAAAAAAATAAATAAGGTTAAAATAAATACAGCTACAATTCACACCTGGTGCTAAACAGTGATTGGAAATTAGTTTTTAAAGCATCCTGGATGTCTCAACAAGACAATGGGTTTTATTAAGGGATTCAATGGTAATTTAAATTTAAACAGGTAACACCATCATTTTGTACTCATTAATAAAACAGGTAACGGTTTCATGCTGGCTTAATAAATATCCCAAAGTGGCTCTTAAATTATAGCTGTACCTTAGATCTGGATGGTAGACGGGGGATAGAGAGTGATTTTTTTTTCTTAATTCCAAGTTTCACAAGGTGAGCTGAGCAATCAGTCATCAGTTTGACTCAACTATAAAAATCATTCAGCCTAAATCCTTTAAGCACACAAGCAGGATTCATTTCTGCCATATCGAACAGACGCCTATACTAAAGCAGTGACCTTTAAAATATGTCTAACGATCTAACTTCAGTTTGAAACCAACATATCAGGAAATGGAAAACAACAACAATGCCCACACGTGAAATCACTAATTATTCTGTGGTAATATGTTAGAATTTAAATGCTTCCCTCATCATAAGAGGATTTATTTTGACTCGTGTCAACCATAACTTTTCCTTCCCAAATTTAATTAACAGTACTCAAGAAAAAGAGGCACCTTAGATATTCTTTTAAGACTAGACTATTTTCTGTCAAGGTAAGATTTGGCTGTCAGACCATGCTTGGGGGGGAAAAAATCTCTTTAATCCACGCTAAAGCGCCCAAACACAGAGACAGATCGGCCAGATACTGCTTTTTCAAAGCAAATCAGTTCTGGGTATAAAATGAAATGCTGAGGAGCAAGTTAAAACCATTTTATATAGCAGTTCGACCGCTCAGGCAGAACTGAAAATGGTTCTTCACAGCTGACTGAAGAGACAGAGAATCTAACGACGGCCTGAAACTCAAGGTTGCTGTCAGTGTGCCTCTACACTTCAGGATAAATGATAGAAATAGATGAGTTTACACTCCAGAGCCCTTCAGCTGACACATACATAGCTCAGTTAGGCTAGGTAAAGAAGATGCAAAATATAAGACGTAAGATTACATTTATAACATCACTTGACACTAAGGCAAACAGACAGTTCAAATTGTTTGGGAATGTTGGACGCACGTCCCAGAGCACTTGTTACTGGAATATCTGCCTGTCTTTGACGCACATTTTAGTCTTTCAAGGCCAACTGCATATTTTACCCCCTGTTTTCACACGGCATGTCCCATTTCTCCGAGCAGGCAGAAAACAACTTTCTTTGCGTCATCAACGTTAAAAATGCACTCATTTAGTGCGAAGAATAGTATTGGCCCATTATAAAATGTTTACTGCAATACTGTAAAGTTTATGCTGAAGTAGCTTCACTCGTCATGCCCTTGAAATAAAACTAATAATTACGTTAAAGCTGGAAGGAGTTTCTCCGATGATCCTGGAGTAAAAATACCATGGTTTCATGACGTCCCAAAAAAACTAAAACAAAGCTGTGTATCGTGACAAAATCACTTTTTTAAACCAGAAAAGAAACTCCTAAATTCTAAAGTGAAAGTCTTACATTGTTTTTTTTTTATGGTTACATTAAAGATAGAGCCACCGATTTTTCCGGAAGTTTTCCAAAGTCCCTTTTCGAACAACTGTGCATGTGCAAGACCATTTTACCTGGTGTTCCACTGCTCAGGGGGATTGTGTGAAAAAAATCTCCCAAATCCAATCTAGTCTTAGTTTTTTTCTACTGAGGGCTTCCTCTTCTTCTCATAAATTTGTACGCGGTTTGCTTCTTGTGACTCCCAGCCACGTTCAAAGTATACGGTAAGAGCAGCTGAGCTGCAATGAACGGCTAACATCAAAGCTAACAGCTAAGCCTTGGGTGCGAATGGCAGGGATTGGTCAGAGTTTTTACAGGCCTTCAGCTTTCACAGAGATACAATTTTTTAGCCTCCTTTTTCTGAATACATAATGTATTTATTACTGTCAGGATGGAAGGATCATTTCACCCAGTATAACAAAAAGTATTTCTGAACAGGATTACCAACTATAACTTTAATGTTGTCTAAAGGAGTTTTTCTCAACCTGTGCAGCGCCATGATGAGTGAGCATCCTTCCCCTTACGACTTGAAAGGTAAAAATCCTCCTACCATTTAGCACTACCCATCTCCGTTAATGTGGCTTCTCACCTTTTGTTCAGCAGGAGACAAAATGCCGCCACAGACAAGACATTGAGCACAATCTCTGAGTTTCTTGGTTTACTTTAACTTCAGACTTTTATCTGACTTTTTTTTTTTAACTATGGGCTCTTATCCGGAGCAGAAAAACATGGTAATTTCTCCCTGTAATAGCAGCAAATTAAGCTTCATTGTGTTAGTGTTACAGCAAGGTTAGTAGAGGTTTACAGAGCTTATTGCACAGAAAATGATGCCGCTTGCCCCCTTAAAACAATGGTAACTTAATATACTTGGTGTCGATTGTATAATTTCCACAACGCCGTATGTGTTTTAGGAAATATTTCTACACGGCCAAATTTGTCTTTTTTGGAAACAAGGTATTGTGGGAGGCTTCTTTTAACTGGCTAACGGGTGCACAACAATAGCTATGGGGGAGTGATGCGCTAAATTAGTCTGTGGTCCCGTAGAACCATAGGGACAGAGTGAAAAAGAGGTCTTTTAAACCTTTTCATAGCTCAACACTGGTATATCAGGCTCATGTCTACAGATAATACATTAAAAGCACACGGTTTATATACAACAGCCACAGATTAGATAAAGGAAGCCACTGCTGGCAATACACAAAACAGCTGCACCAGAAGTATTTACCGTATCTTTTTTTGCTAATGTTTACTTTTGTAACATCACGGTCAATACGGCAGGAGAAAAAATTTGCATGTCATTGTATACAGATTTCATGCATAGGATTATGGCTAAAGATATGTCACCACAGCCATGGATGAACGGCGGCTAAATAAATCTTCATCTAGACACATTGTTGAATTAGATTTATATGTAATGTGTATTCGTGACCAACACCTGGCAACCATTAATTTCAGAGCTGGATATTGCTCCATTGGTGTGCATGTAAATCTATGCACACTGTATAATTTAGTAAATATCATTTGCATTTTTTGTTCTTCATCGGATGAAACGCACGAATGAGGAGCTATGGCTTGATGAAGGCTTAATCTCACTGAATGTTGACAAAAAAAAAAACTGATCCTTTGAGAAAACTGATCAAAGACTCCTCCTTACTGCCTGTGACATAACGTATAATCAGCGAGCGCTGCGGAGGGTGTCTGTGGGTGTTGGTGCCTGTGCATCTTTTAAAAGAGAAGACTGGAGGCAGGGGCCCTCTCCCATGTTGAGACTTGGATGAAAAATTTGTGTTAATACGGCAAAAAAGCCTGTGACAGCATGCTTAATTATTTTTGGCTGCAGCAGGACCTTCCAAAGGGTAGTGGTGCACAGCGGTGTCTGCCTCTCAGGGGGCAGACGCCTGCCGCCATCTGAGGGTGTCTTTACCTTGGTCTTGTTAGCATAAACTTAACTACAGATTTGAGAATTTTCCCACAGAGACATCTTTAAAATAAACACAGATATCCAGTTCGGGTAAAGCCACTGCTCTTATGGCAAATCTTAAAAATAAACAGGATGCATACAATTTTCAGCTTGCAATGGAGGGGAAGATGGCAAAAAGAACCCCAGTGGAAATGAAAATGAAATATGGTAGAGTGAAACAGGGGTAAATGCAACTTTTTTAAGTGCTCAGGTGGGGTGTGACATTGCTGGGGTGGATCACTGGAAGGGGACGATGTCTCCCAGATGACTTGCTCTCTACACAACTGGGAAACAAAAACAGACAAAAAAGAGAATATATATATATATATATATATATATATATATATATATATATATATATATATATATATATATATATATATATATATACATACTTTATATTTATATTTTGGGGCATGTCTGTATTGGCTTTGCACATCTGGACATTTTGTCTCATTAAACTCATTCAGACTGGTTGAATAGCGTCTGTGAGCATAAATCTTCAAGTCTTGCCAAAGATTCGCATTTGGATTTATGTCTGGACTTGGACTAGACCATTGTAACATCTTAATATGCTTCGATGAAAGCCATACCGTTGGAGCTTTGGCTCTAAGATGTCTTTGTGCTGGAAGATGGAAATCAGTCCCAGCCTTAAGTCTTCTTCAGCCTTGAACAGATTTTCCTCCAGGACTGTCCTTTGGCTTAATCCAACCCCTTGTTAACTTCTCCCTACTTAGGAAAAGCAACTCGGTAGGAATAGTATTTTTTAGGGAAATGGCCCTCCTCTACATGTATGGCTTAGCATGTTTGCTGATAAGCTCAATTTGTGTCTCATCCAACTAGATCCCGTTCTTCTACACATTTGCTGTGTCCCCTGCCCAGCTTGTGGCAAGCTGGCTTTCTTTTAACAATTTATCTATTCTATAATCCTTCTCCTTCCACTTTACCATTATGCATAACTTTGTGCACGTCTGCCACATTAAATCCCACTGAAGTTTGTGGTTGTAACGTGACAAAGTATGAAATACATCTCAAGGGGAGTTCATATTTTTGTAAGGCACTGTAAACATAACCTTTCTAGAAGTTGTGGTCCCAGACGTGAAGAAAGCGGAAACAAAATGTTGCTTTAAGTCGCCTTCCCATACAGAAGGTAACCTCTTTCCTCTCCCTCTCTTCTCCCACCTTGCCGCTCTGCTAAAAGGAGAAGCAGGTTGTCAGGCACCCACCACTGACCTGGGAAATAAATCCTTTAACAGGTGGCCAGCATGGAGGGGAAGGGCTAAATCAGCAGCACACCTCCCTGCTGCGGCTGGCGAGGCACGGCTGCTTTATGTGCTTTAATTACGCAGTCCTCCAAAACCGTCACCCCCACCGTCTCCTTCCGTGCGACCCCCTCTGCCCTTCGTTCACCCTCCATTTCAGGAAAGCAAAATGTAAACAAGTGCATTCAAGTTCCAGCGAGGTGCTGAACTCGGGCACTCAAAGTCGGACGACGTTTTGGGCAAACAAACTAAATGTGAGGCCCGCACCGCTCTCACTTAACTTGTACCAGCAGGAGAATGTTACACTGACATACATTCCTGGACGCCACTATTCATTGATCCATTTCATGTGATGTTAGTGAATTTTGGCCCTTGACTCCATCAGTCTCTGTAGCTAAGCAACTGAGCGTTACAGTGAAAAAGCGGCGCTTCCGGTGGTTGCTAGGGAACTGCTGGCGAGTGTTACCACTTGTTAACGGCACTTCGATAGATCAGCCTCTAATGGTTCGTGTCTGATGGAGCTTTGCCTAAAAGGAGATGAGAGATGGGCAAGTAGGCAGCATCCTCCATCCAACCGGATGCGGCATATGTCACAGCTGACAGGTCCCCAGAGTGCCTCACGTCAGCACGCATAACAACCAGATAAAAATAATGTCAGGGTTTCTCCCTCAATAGAAAACCTTTTGCATAAAAGTGGAGACTGAATAATTGAGAGGTGTGATGGGGGGGAGAGGGGGGGAGCAGGGTGCCTCGGTTGGAAGGAGGGGTGTATGCCTGCCAGCCAAATCCATTAACCAGGCCCTGCTTGGCCGAGGCAGGCAGCTGATGGGAAGTCTCTGTTATCGGACAGTAAAGGACACTAGGGCTGGCCATCACCACGCCTGCCCTCTCTACTCTTTGCCGCAGGGGGAGAGGGAGGGAGGCAGGGAGACGGCGAGGGGAGAGGAAATGAGGAAAAATGACAGAGACAAAAAGAGAAACTGAGAGAAACCAGAGAGGTTCAATAACAGAAAGAATGAGGAGGTGTTGCCCTACTACAGCTTTATAATTGGCCTGCAAGGACGGTCAAATGAGAGGCTACTTATCGCACATAGCAGTTGTACAGGAATACCAGCCCATCTTTATAGCCAGAGCCCATTTAAAATTGTATTAGGACAAATGAAGCATAGGGGGTGGGGGGAAGTGGACAGCCTCTCTCTATTTAAGTTAGGATTAAAAAAAAAAAGTTTTAGAGGGTTAATTTCCATGAAGAAATCTGATGCCTCGGGTTCTTTTGGGAGCATAATTGGCTCGCAGAATATCTCCAATGGACCTACGACCCGCGGTAGGTTCCACAAAGAACTTTAAGATAGCGGAATGTCTAACAGTACAAAGGTTCAGGCTCATTATTTCAGGATGCATGTAAATTGTTTTAAAAAGCAGTCCAACAACGGTTAAATGTCGTGTGTGGCATGCTGAAGAGAACAGATTTGGAAGTACTGCTGGGTCATTGTTTTAGTTTCACATTGGTGCTCTACCAATGCTCTAGGGACATTGTATTCTGTCAGTAGTGGAAGAAGATTTTGCTTTAACTAAAAACAGATTTTATCCTTGTACAAAAACAACACTTGGAGCAGTAAAAACAATAAGACACACTGTGGAGCAGACCCAAATTAGTTTATAGTGTCAAGGTATAACAAGGTTTCACCTTGCTACAGTTTCAAAACTGCTAACATTTCCCATCCTAAAGGTATATATAAAAAAAGACTACAGAAAAAGGTGCAAAAGAAATCTAATATTTCTATGGCTGCAAGCAGGAACGGCTGGTTGCCCCTCCCCCAGTTGTTGCTACACAATGCCAGTCATAAACAAGGCAGCAACACTTTTCCCTGTATTACAAAACAATTTAATTGTGCTTTCCAAAAAAAGTAAAAAACAAAGCAACTGGACTTGTTTTCCGTAGTTTGAAGACATTTCGCTTCCTATCCAGGAAGCTTTCTCAATTCAAAAAGTCTGGACTAACGTGGAGCATGTATATTAAATATATTAAATATATATATATATATATATATATATATATATATATATATATATATATATATAACTGGACACCTTCATTCTGAAGATGTCCAGTTCTTGCAAGGTCTCTTCTCTCTCTCTCTCTCTCTCTCTCTCTCTCTCTCTCTCTCTCTCTCTCTATATATATATATATATATATATATATATATATATATATATATATATATATATATATATATATATATATTTTGTAGTGTTTTATTTCTCAAACCTCAAACATGAGCACAAAGTTGAAGCCGGTTAAAAAAGACCGTTCTTTTCTCCCTGTCTGCAGTGAAACAACTCCTGGGCTGAAATGCCACTCAGAGAGGAACAAGCTGTTGTTTAAAAAACATACCAAAAAAGTCTGAATATAGTTAGCAACTGAAACAGACCCTAATTTTTGGGGAAATTGCAGGAAAAAAGGGTAAGCCTGTAAGCTTGAGAAAACCATCCGTGAACTACAGGATTGGCAACAACTTATTGTGTGGCTGTTGTGTTGCATGAGGGACTGGTGTCCTTCACAAATTAGATGACATCATGAGGAAAAAGTAATAATGTGAACATACTGAAGCAACCTTTAATGGCATCAACCAGGATGTGGTGAGCAATAGATCTTCCAAAGGGAAATAAATCCTCCAAAAGGAACTGTAAACACAGTGGTTTAAAGCAGCATCATGTAGCTTTTAGCCACTAGGGGTGCTAGATCTGTAACTTTCAGGTTAAATGTCCCTGAAGAACACTGGCAACACTGCACTGTCGCAGTCTTACTCCGTGTTTTGGAAACTGAAAGCAGACCAGTTTGAATCAGCAGATTGAGAAGACAAGACCACATTCACCCATCTAGCTTAAATCCTACATCAGAGAACCAAAAAACATGTCTGATCAGGTAAGTGTAATTTTTCTTACGTTGCCCAACATCAGTGATCGTTAATACCAATAGTGTAGGCTCCAAATGCTAGCTTCTAAGTTTAGGTGACTTTATTGCTATAGACTGAAAATATATACTGACATATATTTTGTACATAACAGGCAAAAAGATAACTTAACAATCTTATAATAACGATGCAAAAAGAGAATGGGTCTTGCATCCTGATTGCCATTTTTACAATTTTTGCCATTTTTGCCATTTTTTGGTAATTTTACCGATTACCAATTAGCAAATTCTTTTGGAATATCCTCTCCTGTTTTTCCTCTGGAGCGATCCCCGTCTTACTTTCTCTTTTTGGCTTCCTCAGATATAGTTTTTCTCCTTCTGCTTCCCTTGGCCATGACAAACTTTGACTCGAGGATGAGAAAAGTAGAAGCACGCAAGGTTAGCTCTCGTGTTTAAGGCGAGCTCAGACTGCCATAAAGCGGTGCTCTAGGTCACGTGACCCATTGGGCGACGGATCCAACCCTCTCAAGTTACATAGGCAAGTTTTTGAGAAGGACAGCCTGCACGGAGCATCGGTACACGCCAAGTGTTGTATACTGACTTGGAAACTAATTTAACATACGTCAAATTAAGCTAATACTTGGGTCAAAATTTACACATTGCTGCTTTAAGGACTATAAAGTCAAAGATTTGCAGTGGCCATCACAAAGTCCGGATCACTGTCACAAAGAAAGGAGCTGAAAAGGAGTGCGAGTGCAAAACAGCCATTGAACCTGATACAGTTACAGCAGTGCTGCCGGGAGAAAGGGGCCAACATTTGTGCAAGCTTGTGGTAGGACACCCAGAACTACAGACCCAATTCATGCACTGTATAAAGCCAGTATTACCAAATATATTTCTTCAAATACTGAAGAAATGTATCTAAACTTCTAAATTAAAGTAAAGCAGTTAAACCTCTGTCATTATTCTAACATTTATCAAATATAAATTTAATAATCCTAACCTAAAACAGTTTTAGAAAAAAATATATACTGATTTAATGTCCAACAGTGTGGAAAATAGGTTATTTCTTGTTGTACAGTTTATGCAAACATCTGCTGTCGACTGCACACAGCAATCCTTAAAATAAAATACAGTAAAAAAACTAAAACTTCATTCTGAAGATGTCCAGTTCTTACAAGGTCTCTAAATATACGATTACTTTTAATGACATGCTATGCTTTATTGATCAAAATAGTGTTTAAGAGTTAATAGATGTTATTCAGTGGTGGCAAATTGCTTACAGGGGGTACACCCATAATCTTCTAATGCTCCGTTTGGTTCAGTAACAGGAAAACGTGCAACTGCCCAGCACGAATGAATCCAACAGAAAACACGAGTCACATTAATAAAGTTGTTTTACCAATTTCTATGCTGTACATAGAACACACGCTGAAACTCTAACCACGCTAAACTTGCAATTAAAATGCCTGTGAGCCAACAAACCCACAGTAATTCCCCGTGATTGCAGCATTTCAAACCTTTTCATGATTTAACACCATTTCCCAGCCCCAGAATAAGGTCTAGAAAATCCCGGTCCATATTAAAGCAGGCATTTTGCAAGAACAAATAGCAGTTATCACACACTAGTGACACTGCATCACAATGAGCTTGTTATGGTGCTACAGGAAGTGAACCCCTTGCAGGCTCCAAGCCTCATTTACATGTTTTCATATTTAATTCTGGACAGCACAGACAGGTTTCGATGTGCCCTAATGTGGCACCTGACATTCTCTGAGACCTGTAATTATTTCCCTGACCTGCCCCGCAATCATCTTTCCTCTGCTTAATTGATAACATAAACAAATCCTCAAGTAGTCCTAGATCTCGGGGGGTGATTTTTATGCACAGGTGCAGCAGCAAAGACTAGAACGCTGCTAAAATTCCCCCACGGCTCCTCACAACTCCTTCCAAAGCTCCTTTATGATGTGCTACATTACAGTTCCTCTCAAACAGCATGGTTGAAAAACTGATAATTGTTGCATAATACAAGGGCTTATCCAGAGCAGAAACTTAAGGTTTTTAGCAAACAAAAATTACAAATAAATATTATATATCTAGTTCAAAATAATCACAATAACTCAAGCCTACATGGCTATGGGAGTTATTGTTGCTGACTGCATGTTCAATATTTTAAAAGGCTCGAGGATGAGGTGAATGTCCTATTCCCTGGATATAGCCGCATGCTCCGCTCACATATCTGCACTGTGTCACTTTTATTGCAGCTTTCTTGTTGCTGTGTGCTTCATGTTTGGTGTGTTGTCACTGTGACTGAATATTTAATGAAGCCATGGCAAGCTCTCCACTGCTGTTCATCCGGGCACGGAGTCAGCGGAAAAGCTTTCTCTCTCTGGTTTGGCCATCTGTTGGAATCAATAAGGGGGCTAGAAAACCCCCAGCCACCGTTCAGGGCTCGGGCAAGCTGGTGATTAAAGGTAACCCCGTCTCTGTTCCTGCAAGTCCTGCTCACCACCAAGCAAGGTTAAATGGCAGGTGTTGAAAGAAGAATATTATACCCTGCACGGTAATGCTAATCCCTCAATTAAATTACAGCTCCCGAGCAGACAGGCTGTTCCTGGTGCTGCAGCTCCAAAAGTAAAGCCCCGCGACATGTTTGAGCACCACAGTCCGCAATTCCTGCTGAGGCTTTGGGCGGATTTATAGAGGGAATGATACTGTACGGAAGGACAACAGTACACAATCTGTCTGTACAGTGTAACTAGACATTAAAAGCTTTGCGATGTGTTTGTTTAGGATGGCAGACGCATTATGAAGCTCTCAAACAACTGGAACGCGCAAAAATCCTATTTGTCCTGTTTGCCTCCGTCTGATGTTTACAGTGCGCGGCTGACACGACTGCACAGTAATGTCTGTCTGAGGCAGATGGGGGAAACGAGCGAATTCGTGTCTTTCTTCTCCGAGCCGGAGGGGTGCTCGTCTAATGGGGAAAAATGGTGTTGTTTAATTGTAGTTTATTTCAGACCCTGATTGCTTTTATTGAGTTCCATTATTCTTGTTAATGAGCCTGTAATGTGAATGCTGATGATTTGGGGGCAGGTCTCTCCCCTCGCAACGTGAGATCCGGCGTTTTCTTTGGCCACTAAATCCTCGGCTGCATTTTGTTCCAGCGCAAACATCTGTTTGCTGCTCCCTGCATCTTTCTCGTTGACCCAGCAATCAGTCAGCAGAGGAACGTTGTCTCCCGTGGCCAACGTGTCTTACTTGCAAACAGCTCCAGATGTACTTGCAAAAGGATTTATAACTCTTGAACTTTTTTCACATTTTGTCACGTTACAGCCATGTGTGTAAATGTATTTTGTTGGGATTTTATGTAATGGATGACTATAAAGTAAGACATAGTGTTTAAGTTGAAGTTATACATGGAACCACCTTTAGCTGCACCTACAAACGCAAATCTTTTGGGTTTGTCTCTGTAAGCTTTGAAAATCGAATCCATTCATCCATTTATCCATTCTTCGCAAAACAACTGACGTTATGTATCTGATGAGAATATCAATATTGCAGTTTTACCACAGATCATAAACAGGTTAAGGTCTAAATTTTGACTCGGCCAGTTGCATGTTTAGGCTTGTTCCTTTGATAGAAAGTGAACTGCTATGAGTCTTTTGGAGCCGCTAACGGTTGTTCTTGGAACATTGATCTGTGTTTAGTTTCATTCGTCTTCTCATCATATGTGACCCGTCTCCCTGTCTCTGCAGTGGAAAAACACCCCCACATCATGATCATGTCATTACAACATTTGATTGTGGGGATGGTGTCTTTAGTGCGATGTGTTAGTTTTCTACCACACACAGTATTTTGTTGGTTGGCCATAAGGTTCAGGTTGGTGCTCTTCGGACAAGATCCCCTTCTTCCAAATGTTGGCTGTTTCCACGACCTTGCTTGTGGCAAATCGTAAACAGGACTTTCTATGGCTTTCCTTCAACGGTGGCTTTTTTCCCTCATCATTATTTCATAAAGGATATATTTCTGAGGTGAAGAACTTGTAGTTCTCCAGTTGACAATTTCTCACTCCTGAGCCGTGGAACTCTGCGGTTCCTCTGGAGTTACCATGGGCCTCTTGGCACACAGGTGGACTCTATTTATCAATGGCCAAAAGCGTTTAGTTTGCGCAACATTTTATTAGGTGGTCAGAGAAAAATGGGCTAAAAACAAAAGCATGCAACATGTGTTTGCAAAACATGTTTAAAAGTTATATAGCCATGTTATATGCTTGTAAAAAAAGACCAAAAACCTGTTTGACCATAATAAAATAAGGTAGTATAAACCAAGCGTCCATCCTGATAATGTTCTGATGAGCCTTTTTGAGTCTAAATAGAACCCAGCAACGGGCACGATGAGCAGATATAAACAGGCGTGGCGCAGTACTGCAAAACTATCAAAAAGTCAGATGGCGACTAATAAATCACTACTAAATAAGACCGGACAGAGCCTGACCTGTCTGCAATGCCTCATGACAAAGCGGCAGCTCGGCTAATCAAAGACCAACCGGTATTAATTAAATAACTGAACTACAGCAACTTTAAGTGTTTCATATCAGAACATCCAGGGGAAAGAAAATTCCCTTACATAAATGGAAACAGGGACATAGCATCAAGGTAAGAACCAATCAATTGATCTATTTATAATATTTGTACTTAAGACTGTAGAGCCTAAGAAGATCATTGTAATTACTATTATCAGAGTATTAACAAGATTGTTTACTCACGTCAATCAATTCATATCTGAGCCTTGGTAGCTTTAGCTTCAGTGAACACCAACGTTCATACTGTATTTCCAGCGCTATTCCAGTCTTTTCCCTTTTGGAATCATATATTGTTTTGTGTTTTTTTATACTGGATCTTGGACCTTTCTTCATTGTTTCCACACTTGGCTGGGAGATAATAGTTATCGGCCATTAGCTGCTTCCTTTTTTATTCCTTGCTGCACATGCGGAGGGTCATAAGGTCATAAGTCTGTTATTATAAATATACACAGAGCTTTATTTACTAATAAATTGAGCCAAAACAAAGCGTAAAACCCCAAGATAACAACTAATACGCCAGCTGGACGTGATAATCTTTAAGAAAAATGTGTAACCAGATGCAACCAGAGTGAGTTCCTGACGTATAAATCTAAAATAAAATGTCAAATAACGTGGCTATGCACCTTTAAAACTACTTAAGATTGCCCTTCCATTTTATATTAAGAGCTACTTTTTTGTTGGTGTATCAACCACAATCCCAATAATTGAAGTTTGTGTCTGCAATGTGCAAAAGAAATTTCGGGAAATCTTATGCAAGGCCCCGTTATAGAAAGCCGTAACTACTACGCCTCAAACCAAGGAAAGCAGGTAAAGCAATGACAGTGAAAACACATCTAAAAACAGAAGAAGAAAAAAAATCAATTTATTGAGACCAGAACATTTTGTCTGCCAATGTGGTACTGGCCCAGTACAATGGCATTAAATAGGGTTATAAAGTGACAAGTGTGCTAAAATGCCAATGGCATTTGGAACAGGGAGAAAGCATTAGCATTACACAAAGAGTGCATTATGAGTGAATAATGCACTGTGCTACCAGTTTGGACATGCAGCAAAGTGAATGTCAAAACTCATTCAAACACACATTCTTCAGCACATAGTGCTACATATCATGCTTAAACAGGGATACAAGGAATCCTATCTCCTGCTCATTCCTTCATTATGAGAAGCACCGAAACAGCAACGGAGAAGGGAACCGCAGATATAGATGACAGCGGATAGTCAACATGATGGCAAGCCGCTCATCACTGGTCGCAGGAGCTCCGGAGCTTAGAACGCAGTTCATCATGCGAGATGCTCCAATTCATAGCACTACAAAGTATGAACAAGTGCATACTTTATGGCTGCAAATAAAATTAACATCACAACATCAAGCTGCGATGATGTAACTCCGAGTATTCCCGAGGCGTTCTCTCATCTGATTAATGCAGAGAGAATAACAAAGAGGATAACAACTGTCATCAAGGCTTTGAAAGGATAATAACTCCTCACATTATTTCTCTCCATGTATGTCGCCCTGCTCTCATAAGAATGACACTTTCTGTTCTGTGAGAATGATCTATTGTTTTCGGCTCTGTATTACTCCAAGCGCAGCATGGGGCCTGATTAAACACAGAGCAACACAGTGGATCATATGATTTGGGAGTTATTACAAAAATTGGAAACTGATAACTGCCCCGAAATGTAATGACACCCTTTTGAGGAAGTTATTTCATACTTATGAGCGCGCTGGTAGCTCCACAAAGACACAATCCCAATCTCTGAATAAGCCATTAAACAGGCTTGAGGCTGTCAGACCTATCAGGCTTAGATCTCTAAAATTACGATGATTAACTTGTCCTACATAAACTCTGACATTGCACGTTTTTTTTTTTTTGTCAGCAAAAGAGAAAAAAAACGTAAAGACGGCTAACAAACGGAAAAGAACGGCTAAACTATTTTAGATTCTGTCACTTTTGCACAAAGTAAATCTTTCCGTCAGCCAAAACTCCTGTCACGACTGCACAATGACACCCCGACACGCGCGCGCACAGCCGGCGAAAAAAGGGACGCCTCCCTTTCTGCTGCTGAGCACTCTCTAACTTCTGAGAAAATGTAATAGCTGATATTATCTCACACCGCCACAGTCACAAGAAATAATGGGGTCCTCTCCATTAAGGTCCAACATGCAACAGCATTTCTTCTTAATGCGTGTTTGAGAAACACATTAGGTAATGCTCAACATCTCGCTTCTCTGATTTAGCTGCCACATAATATCCGCTTTTTCTGCGAACGAGACTCTTTTTTTTCGCAGAGGGTTTATCAGCGATGACATGCTGCGTTCTGGTGTTGACAGAACAGGAGGTTGGAGCACCGCATGAGGCCAGCAGAGTACAACCATGCCCCGACCGCTTCTAAGCCCAGAAGTGAAGAAAAACTTTCCTTTTTTTCCCCTCTTTGCTGCTTTCTTCCCTCTGTGTCTCTCAACAGTACATCTTTAATGAGTTGGCATCTTTTCTTTGGGTTTATAGCAACCCCTCTGCACTCATCACCTATTGTGCCATACCCTCACACTCACTATTTCTGTTTAATCTTTTTTTCTTCTCCGTTCACTGCGCTTCCTGTTGGCATTCACAAACCTCCAGAAGGGATTGGGGAACAGCTCCTTCATTTGCAACCATCAAACATTTTCCGCCGCATTCCTTCAGCTAACATTCGCCGCGCCTTATTTCAAACTGAACATTTGGAGGATAATAATGTCTTTTCAGGGGAGGTTATAATGAAGGGAATAAAAGCTCAAGAAATATGTCGATAATCGCAAAAAGTGCCGTATCTTGCAATTCAATTTAAGTACAATAGTTCTAATCAGGACCAACATCATTTTTGCACCATTAAAAAAAATTTAATTATTTTTTTGTCGGTTCGAGCTGCAAAGCAAGATGGAGAGAAAGGCACGATTAAAAAGCCCATCTTTCCTGGACGATTGAGTTTTTCCATTCGGCTCCCTCCTGTCAAAGGCAGTACTCCATAAAACAGGACAAATGAGATTCCTTGAATAGATGAATGGCTTCTTCACGCATGTTCAATATAAATCTATTATTAATGAGTTAATTTATCAGTAAGATTGGATAAAGGCTCATAATACAAATCACAATGACTCAATTTTTTTTTATCTTTTTCTTTCCCTTTTGTTTTTTTATGTTTTTTACACAGAGACTTCAGGGAGGGCTGGCTAACTGCCACCTCCCAAGTGTGAGAGTGTTCAGCAACTTCCGCGTCAAAAAAAAGTGCATGTGAAGCAATTCAGGAGACATGCCGACATGTTGGCTGCGAACTTCGTGCTGTAATTAGCAACCTCCCGCTTCTGTTGCACCGGTGGCAGCCGAGACACCCGAGACCTGCTGCATTTATGTCCAACTACAGTCAGCTGGGTGAGACAGTACATCTTCAAATGTCAAATTAGGGCTACAGGTCATAAAAATATACAAGTGCATCTCAGTGAATTAGAATACCATCAAAAGATTAATTGATTTAACTCATTTAATCTAAAAAGAACCGTATTACCTAGATTCAATACAAACAGGATGATATAGGTTAAGTGTTTGTGTTCATTAATACAGAATACCTTTTTTATTTGGCCATGTTTTGCCCTGCAGCAACACTGGGTTGCCATGACAGCTGTCCAACAGAAAGTCAACCACCACAAGGAGGGTAAGCCACAAAAGGTTGACGCAAAGACACTGGAGTCTGACAGATTTCTATCTATCTACAAATATTAAAGGAAAAGTGGAAGGAAACGGCGCAGTAGGAGAAGGTGCAGGAATCAACAGAAGAACGAGAATTGTGGATCAGAGTCCATTTGAGAGTTAGACGGAGATTCACATGTTGTGGACTGCGGCCGGTCAGTGCTTCAGGAGCCGCAACACAAGGATGTGTTTGAGACATAGTCTGCAACCATCACATTCATTGGGTTAAGCCACAAAAGAATAAAAAACGTAAATAAAACTACCGGCATCTTACCTGATCTAAGAAGAAAAGGACTGTGTTCAGTGAAATATGAGTGAAATACTAATAACTGGTTTAATTACTAATTTGTCACTGTTCTTGATTAGCCAGTGAACTCGCCTGACCCAAAATCCAAATTGAATCTGTGGGGTATTGTCCATGGAAGGACAAGACGCACCGGATCCAACAATGCAGACAAGAACCCTCTGGACTGACTCCCTTAAACATTGCTGTAATTTGGTAAAAGTTTCAGAGTGCAGGGACTCACAGATAGTTCACTGTGCCAGCATTTCTGTTTCTAAAAAATATTTTTTATTGGTCTTATGCCACGTTTAAATTTTCTGTGAAAAGCTATTCTGGATATTCATCAGTGTGATAATCAAAATGTGCATAAACGACTGTTTTCTCACTTTGTTGTGATGAATCAATGTGAAACTTTCACTTTTTGAACTGAATCGCTTAAAGAAACTGAATTGCTGCACCTGTCTGCCTGGCCTCAGAGAATCAATAGGTTGTGTGTCATATCGGAGCTACAGGTAACCAAAAATACATTTCAAATACGGATCTTGAATTATCCAAGACCGCAAAAAGCGTATTTTAAACGACACGTTTCCCCAAAGGCCTTGAGGATTTACTTTCACTGTGCAATACAGTCAACATTTGCTTTTATTTCCCAGCTAAAATGAGCAAAAAAAATATAAAATTTGCTTAATTTAAAGTATGTGCTAAAGGCCAATTAAAACCTGTCAGCTGAGATGAGAGAAGAGATAAACAGCCAGGATTGTTGAAGGATGAATGGCGGTGACATTTATCTGCAGATGTTCATAGGCGAATGGTGCAGTAGGCCAGAGCGCTTCAACATGCTGCGGCTATCTGAGACACCTTGGACAGTGATTTATGGGTTGGTGGTCATGTGTTAATGGAATGGGGCTATGGAACATATCCATCCCAGCTATTCAGCCCCTTACATGGGGCGGAGAGGCTCTTTGGGAGCTATATAGCACTGCATAACACATCAGTGCTGATGTGGACAGTATAACCACATGGCCTAATGTCAAGCATCTGGTAATTCATTAATTGATGGTTGGGGATGTAATTTACAAACACAGATTTTAACACAGCACATCATGGTGATAAACACAGAGCAATACTAAGAATGTGTTCTCCTACTGTTTAGTACCAGCAACACACATGATAGAAATATTCAGAGAACAAGCAAAGGGAAAATTTACATTTCAGATCAAGAAAAACAAGAAAAATGTAGAAATAGTAATTTAGAATACACATTGCAATACGATAATTTGGAGTAGATAAGTAATTTTAATGCACACTTGTGACAAAAGTCCATTTAAGTTACATACTATGACTTTAGGAATTTCTCAGAAAGTAGCTCACTCTGGTTGCATACAAAGGTTTTCAGTTAAATTATTTAATTTGATTTTATTTGTTTTACTTATATTTGCTTATAAATGACGCACTTTTGTGTACATTTACGATA
Organism: Fundulus heteroclitus; assembly: GCF_011125445.2. NCBI lineage: Eukaryota > Metazoa > Chordata > Actinopteri > Cyprinodontiformes > Fundulidae > Fundulus > Fundulus heteroclitus. The sequence continues at coordinate 201,049 of NW_023396594.1, forward strand.
ACAAGAAGCCGTGACCAAGAGTATGATATTCCACGAGCGCGCAATGAGTAAACGAGGAGAAGCAAATCAGCAATGTCCAGCAGAGGTGGGAAAAGTTCAAGTAACCCTAACCCCGTAGATCGGGTTGGTCTTTAGCCATGCAAGCTGTCACTTTACTGGGAGGCATGACAGGTTGGTCTACTTACGCTTACAGTAGCTGCGTCCATTGTCGCCATCTTGATTTGTGATAGATACGCGGTACAACAATGTTCACGTCTGCTGAACGCGCCTGGTGCAAAATTACTTTACGAGCCTTCAGAACGAACGCTCGGCATATATCGCTTTATAAGGAGATTCATTTACGTTTTTTTTTTCTGTTTTCTTTTTATCGTCAAAAACACATGACTAGTTCCCTTTAAAATGGCACTGCACAACTTCATATGATGATTGTTTTTTAAGCTGTGCTTTGATAAAAAACACTTTTTCCCTAGGATTATAAAAGCAATTGAAATCAAGAGAAATATTTAATCCATGGCTGTTGGAGAACATATGTTTGTGAGCATAAAGTTATTAAGAAAGTGCTTTCTTTGACTGTGGTTATGTCCTTTGTCAGTAGAAAATATCTGCAGATGTCTGCAGACTGAGTTATTAATAAAACAAAGCAAAACCATTGTAAAAAAACAAAAAAAAAAAAACGTTTTTCCTGCTTATTTACTGATAGCAGTCAGCTGGTATGGCAATTTGTTCGCTTTTTCTGTGCCCATGCCAAATGGGCACAGATATTTTTTTCTGCCGATTTTTCTGCAGCTGTCATCTGACTGAATATTTGAATTTTGACTTTCCTTAATCTATATTATACAACCTTTAAAATTTCTGTGTGATTTGTTGGTGCATTAAAGCCAAAACACTGATGACCCAAAAAAGTTTTGGCTCAAATACATAAAAAATAAATTAAATAAAAAAACTCAAAAAGTGGGGTAGTACTATTGACCAGAACTGTGTGGTATGATACACTGGCCAAGCAATGATCTGCGTGTAACAGAGGAAGAAAAGGGTCATAATATTTGTTTGTGAAGTACGCATATTTCTACATATAAAAGGAAATTGTTTTGTTTTTTTTTAATTTGCTGAGGATTTATTTTTCGCTAAGCCTTTCAGTCTCAACTTTGTTGAAATAAATGCATATTAAATATCCCTAATAAGGTTACAAATTTGTATAATTAGACTAAAATGCAGCTGATTGACTAGAATTTTGAATTAGTAAAAGTCAGGGCAATCACCACCTTTGCCTTCATCAGAGGCTTTGCGTTTCCTCACACAACGCATCACAAAGTTGAATCCTGTTTTTTGTCTTAACGTGAAGACAGGCGTTTCATTGAAAACAAATAAATACAAAAAAAGATAAAGTAAGTGCTTATAATTTCTCCCTAATAAGTGCAACACACTGTTATTCCAAGGGGAGGCTGAAACCTTTATGTGGAAAATAAACGGGAGAAGATTTCTGAATGCATCAAATCCCCCAGAGTAGTTTACTGCAACCTTCTGGATTCAAATGCCAACCTCCCGCAAATGTGAATAATTACTATGTTTTATTAATGTAGCAGCATAAATGGTACGCTGCCACTTTAAGGTCTATTTCGGCTGCTGCATATAAGCAGGTATCCACCCGCCACGAAGTTGCTTGCGTCATGACGTCGTATCATTTTGGTTCCTGTGTCTGCTGAACTGTGCTGGGTGAGCGTGGCTGTTTCTTTGTTTGTTAGCTTTAATCTTAGTTATTAATGTAGTTTGGTCTGCTCTGTTTAGCTTCTTTCGTTGCTCCTCCAAAACCTGGACTGATCTGTTTGTGTTAGCTTGGTGCTGGGAAGGTAAGGGCTAGCGTGGCTAGATAACATCCACCCCATATAAATAAAGCCTTCACACAGCATTTTGTTACAGCTGCGCTGCATAGGCGGAATTGTGACTCCGTTTATTTGGCAGCCTGGTAATGAAACAGGTAAGCGGCTATTACAAATACTAGTTTTCATCAGCAGTTGTATTGATGATCTGCTCTATTTTTTTAGCTTCCTGATGAGTCTTTGACCACCATAATACTGGATTTGACACTCGCTGCTGTTTTGCCTATAAAGAACTGTTTCGCCTAAAGAAATTCTTAAAAGGACCTATCTGGACTTTCCCCCTGCTGCCAGGAGCATTGATGACACTACCATCCGGGAAAAAGTGCAATATTGTAGTGCTATTGTACCACTGTTTTACTCATATTGTTTCATTTTTGCCTTCCTTTTAGGGACTGAGGCTTCTGTGGTGGCGGTGGTGATCCCTGGTGGCGGTGTCTTGTTTTGTGTGTTTTGTTGGTGGAGCACCTTCTTTTTTTTGTTTGCCGTGTTTTTGTAGTGTCCAGGGTGATCCCTTTTCTTCACTGGACGTTGCCCCTTTTCTCACCACTCTCCCCCCCCCCCACTGGTAAGCCTCAGTTTCCTTTTGAAATTTAAAATATTTTATAATCAATTTAAATAAAAATGCATTCACTGTTTTAACCATTCAATTGCTGATTATTGTGATTCTTTTTAAACAAAAGATGTGTAGTGTTTAATAAACTTTTGTAAAACTATTTGAATCCTGTCTCATTTCCAGTAGAACTTACCTGTGTCCTTACTATTTTATTTTCCTGGAGTTATTCCAGGTGGCGTTGTCGGTATCCCATATTAACTTTAACATCTTACATTTGGGTTTCATAAAAAAAAGAAAATCCATCCACCCCCCAGGTTGCCACATTAAGGCATAAAGCAGGTATGAGCCAGACTGCGAGATGTCTCGGCATCAGCAGAAGTCTTGTACCTGTGACAGGATGTTTGTCTTTATTCAGATCGTGTAAACACCGTTAAAACATCAGCCTCATACATCATTCTTACAAAGTTTGTTGCATTATTATGGCGTGACATTTTTTTGAACCGTATACTCCGCATCAGTTGCTTGACTGGTAACGACTAGTGGGAAAGAAGCAGAGAAGAGCAATCAGTCACTGTAAGGTAGACCAAAGTAGAGATCTCTAAGTATAGGAAAAATGTTTCCCAAAAAACAAGCCTGAGCATTTTCCTCGAGTCGGGCATATTACTGAGAAACACATTCTGATGCCTTTAAGTCAGGGCTGTTGTTACGGTGTTTCTGTATGTTTTTTTTTTTGTGTCTGTAAAATAAAGCCAGAGGAGTATGGTGGGCGATGAAGAGGGTCACAGTTTACACTTTGAAGGTGTTTTTTAGAGGCACTCTCATAGACTAGCGTTCATTCCAGATCCATTTGGCCATTTGATGAGTGTCCTTCACGGCAGCTTTCTACAACCTTCTTTCACAAACACTGGCGTTCTGATCAGACTGGCCGACAAAAAAAAAAAAAAAAAAAAAAATGGCCCCAATTTCATGAAATATATAAATAAATAAAGGAAGAAAATCACTCGTACTGTATTTTGGAGCCAACATTCATCATTGTCAGCGGGTATACACAGCTCATATGCCCCTAACACGTCCCATTTCCTCACCGGCAACCATCTCGCCTAGTGATAGGACAGCACACCTGGTAATTTATAGAAGAGCCTGACAGTTTTTTTCTTGTCTTTTTTTTTTTCTTTTGCTATTTACTAATGTAAATGGCTTCAAGGATGGAGTCAGCCATAGACGCACCATGACTGTGACATGGAAACAGGCAAGTTATATTTCAGTCCATGCCTCATAGATTTACATATACTCTGAGCTAAATTAGCTGAAGGTTATATTGACCTTCAGGCACTACACAGTGTGTTACAGTTTCATTTTACAGCACTTTACAGAAGCATTTATACCCTATAAATCTTTTCCCTTTTTTGACACATTAAAACCCCAAACTTAGATGTGACCTATTGAGTTTTTATTTGACAGACCAGCACCACGTAGTGCATGATAGTGAAATGGATGTAAATCCAAGGTTTTGAGGATACACGGCTCTTAAACATGTGGAAGACGTTGCTCTTATCAGATGAGGCCTAATTGAGTTTTTTTGTTTTATGTGCACGAGCGCGGAAGAAAAGTTAAGACAACGTGAAAAAAGATACGAAAACGATTAAAATAAACGGCAAAATAAATGTTCAAAATTGTACACATTTAATCCATCTCCGTCATCCAACAACTTGGCTGGGCGGAGGTTCACGTTTCCAGCAGGAATGTGGCCATAAACCCATAGCCAGAGCAAGAGCAGAATGGTTTTGATTTCTGCATATTGAGCAGTCAAAAGCCCAGAAATACAATTCAGAAACTGTGGCAAGACTTGAAAACTGACTGAGCTTAAATCATTGTGCGAAGAATACTGGGTAAAGATTGGGGTCTCTAGTTATGCAAAGCTGGTTGAAACATAACCCAAATGACTTGCAAACACAGTTGCAACAAAAGCCGATTCTACAAAGTATTGATTCAGAAGACTCAATATAAATCTACAAGTGTCTAAAGACAGTATTTCATGTTCCTTCCACCTCGTAAGGCGTGAAACCCCAGCAAAGCTCATTGAAGTTTGTAACAAATGAAAATGGAGAAAAGATCAGTGGGTTTGAACATTTTTGTACCTCGTCTAACAACACAAAACAGAAAACACAAGGTAGATGGGTGTTAAGTTGGCACAGGGGGGGGGGGGGGGGGCATTACCACATTTGCCATTACCACATAACATAGAAAGGATTCCTGGATCAATGTGTGCTTTTTTTTCGTATCTCTGCTCTGTCTCCTGTAACCCCCAGTTGGTCGCGGAAGCAGGCCGTTCACACTGAGCCTGGTTCTGCTGGAGGTTCTCCTCCCTGTTAAAGGGAAGTTTTCCTCTCCACTGTCGCTTCATGCATGCTCAGTATGAGGGATCGCTGCAAAGCCATCGAATATGCAGACGACTGTCCACTTGACTGCTTGTCAAAGACTTGATGCAATCTGCTGGGTTGCCTTAGGATTTGATTGAATTTGACTTTTAAAGTGCCTTGAGATGACAAGTGATGTGAATTGGCTCTCTATAAATAAAACTGAATTGAAGTAAAATTCAACGACCCCTTTTAAAGAAAATCAGGTTTGAGAGTCTACATTCCTCAAGAAACACGCAGTCAAAAGGCAACAGAGCCAGCCCCATCAGCTCTGGTTGCACCATACACCCATCACAGAGAGGCGCCTTTTAATTTGTTTACAGTACAGTTCCCTAAAAGCTATCATATCTGCTGTTCTCCTACCAAGCTACAAGACAAATGAATTACTAGGTATTAAGTGCAGCAAACAGCAGTGCGTCTTCGGCCTGAATTGGAAAGAAATGCCACTGCTGAGATCCATTTTCAGCTACATAGGAGGGGAACTGAAGAGTCCCGCTCCCTCTTTAATACTCTCTCAATTTATTCCCCCACTGTTCATTGTGGCCTGCCTACTTGTTTCAGAAGCTGATAATCAGCTCAGGCAAATTTGCTTATCTACGTTTAGCATTCAAGGAAACGAAGGAGTCAAGTAAACAAAATTCTCCTCTGTAATCCTTTATTTGTTGGTGTTTATGTGACAAAGAATGGGAGTTCTAGCTCGTCTGTGCTTGTAATGCAGCAAGCAGGCAGAGGGCTCCACAGGGATTTTTATAACACTGGGGATTTTTAAATTGCATGACTGACAGTCATTCATCTGTATGTGGAAAGAGCCTTGTCCTCGGGGCAGGAAAGCCCTGTATGGTTTCGAGTGATCAGTGAGCACCGCCTGTTTATTCTGGCTGCACTTCCACATCAGTGCATCTCCATGTCAGTCAAAGGTCTGCAGCCATGAGGGGAACAACTCAGCTCTCTGCTGGGCCTCTGCAGGTAAATTACATGGCGGATACCTGGCTGCACATCAGCCGGCGAAAAGCCCTTCTTACTGACCCGTACAGTTGGAAGAGCGACCACTATTCAAATTTCCTCCAGTCTTACTGGCATGCTGTGAATAGCTGCCACAGGCCCATACACCATAATGAATCATTGAAAACCTTCAGCATCCGCTTTCAGCCTGTGACAGAAAACAGTTTGAGCCACCAGCTTGATAATGTGCGAGAGGCAAAACGTCATGCTGTATTTGGGTTTTTAGAGATCATCTGGTGTTTTTTGTCACCCTTCCCACAGGGAGTTACCCGCCTTCAGGCAAAGTTTTCTTACAGGAAAACGCTAAATGTGTCACATCGGTTCAAGATGAGCAAACGTACGACGAAGAATCCAGTGGTGTTGGATAGTCGGAAGACGCTGCCGCCTCCGCGGGGCAAATAAAAATCCTACACTCAAACGGACAAAAGCTGTCACAACTAATAAAACGCTGACGACAAACAGTAGCAGCCTGACCCCGTCTCTAAGACGAAATGTTAAAAGAGCCAACAGCTATGGAAGTCGGGGGGATTTAAATGTTCGCTGTTCCTTTAACTTTTGCAACCGCTTGTGTTAGGAGCTGGTTTGGTGCTCACCATGAAATGTCTGCCACCTTAATCTTTTGTTAACTAATTCACAAAATTAATTTATGTGATTTTTGCACTAAGCTGATAGGTTCCATTCACATAAAAAGACCAAAAACAGCGGACCGAATGTTAAACACAGGGTCATGTTGCAACCTCTAAAAAAAAATAATAGGCTAATTGAAAAGTTTATTTTATGTGTATGAATAAGGCTTTTTCTTTTCATGTAACTGTGAAAGCTAAACTATACTGTAAAAGTACAAATGTTAAAGATATGCTTCATCTTTGGAAGTTTTCTTGTTTCAAATATCTGCCCTTTATATTGTCTGATTGACATATTGATTGATTGATTGATTGATTGATTGATTGATTGATTGATTGATTGATTGATTGATTGATTGATTGATTGATTGATTGATTGATGTCATGTATTCATTGGGGTTGCATGATACCAGAAACATATGTAATTGTGGTACTTTTGTTCATGAAATCGATTATGATTAATTTATATTTTCTGACTTTTTTCTTTACAAAAACACATCATCATCTCTCTTTTTAAGCTTTAGCATCTCAAGTACTAACAAACTGATGCATGTTTGCTATTACAAAGTGCTAAACTCCAATATTGTAGTGGTAGTTGTATTTATATAAGGAGTAAAACATATTAATCGTTGTAGTCTGACATCACCCAAGCGCTATTCTGCTGCAAAACTGCCACCATAGCTTCAACATACAAGAACAGAGCAGCAAAACACACTACATCCAAAAATCAACATCAAGATGGTGGTGTTGAGAAGAAAAGTTTTTCTTTTTCTTTTTACTATTTCATTAAATTTTCTGTTTAACTTAACAGCAAAAAGCTAAAAGCTGTTGGTATGCCATTTCCCATTTTTCCTTTTAGGCCAGTTTACACTTTCTGTCCGGAGCATCCACGAGGTGATTCATAGGTCAATAAAAATGCAGATATTGTGTCTTCCTAAAACACTAACACAAAAGGCAGATAGCCAGAAGTTAATAAATGTTATTAATGTAAATGTAGCACATTGATGGGGAGGACTAGTTTGCAGCTAATCTGTCTGACAAAAGAGGAACAAAAATTAAGATCAGGTTCAAATTCGGTTCAGTCCGAGAGGATCTGAATTCCTGATATAAGTTACTTCACACTAAATATGATGTAAATGTATGAATACAGGTAACACAGAGTGTGTAAACGTTTCATTACAAATCACTTGGTAATTTTTCTCTCTATTTTAGAGTCCAAACGCTAATAAAGCAAAGTTCTTTTGTTAGTACTAAAATGAGAACTAAAACTGACAGAACATCATAATTTTTCCTTATTACTATACATCCCTCAAGAGTCCTGCTTGAGAACAGGCAACAATGTCAATATTTAAAAAAAAATTTAACAAAGATTTTCTTTGCTCACATTTATCTCTATATTTACTCTTTATGGCCCAAGTTTTAGAATCTGAATGTTTTTTTTATAAGTATCTCCCCACTACGCTATTCTCTTTCCTGAGGTAGTTATAAACTATAATTAGATTTATTTGTCTCAATGTGCGTTTCTTTTTGTTAATTTACTTGACAAATAATTGTTGCTAGCATTGCTTTTCTCTCACCCTTTGTTTGTAAACTTTGCACAACAATTTGTGTAATATGTCATCATTATTTTGTTTTATTGAACTTTAGGGATCCCAAAATGCACTTATGTACAAGTTGATGTTTCAGTTTAAAAATAAAAAGACATTCTGAATTTTAAAACTATGCATTTTAAAATTTACTGTGGTGTCTTTTTAATGTGCCAAAAACTCTTATCGAACTAAAAGGCAGTAATGGTGGCCCTTTTTATTCATTTTAAAGCTATTGCAACACAGGAAAGAAAAGTGTAACATGGACTTTCCTTTTATACTAAAATTAATAATAAAGGGTTCAGCTTCCTCGCCCTGGCACACAAGCCCAAACAGAGAAATGCATACTTGGTTAAAAAAAAAAACAGGAGGTACATGTTGAAACAGTCCAGACATGAACAGAAAGCTGCTCACTTGACAGCTTTCACCTTATCCATCACCTCAGACAGCTGTGGACCAAAGTGAAGATAAATTCCAACTCTGGTCCATATTGCAGTAATCATATAAATATCCAGGTCTGCCAGCAAACTGTAAACAGGCTCTTGAATCCGATTTAATACGACGCAAGAGAAGAATGATGAAGATGATAAAGACACCAACCGCACATTGCACTAAAGTCAGACTGATTTATTCCAACCGTCTTATTACTTCCTCTGCGCATATCAGGGAATCTGGAAATGGGTGCCGTCAGTAAGAGGTGGGTAACGTGATACAGGTACTGTCTGACATGAGCAGCAGAGACAGCTGGTTTAGATTCTGGCCACTAAAACATGCAGTCAGAATGAAAACTGCGTGTTTAGATGGCAACCAGAGGGCAGTAGAGAAATATTTGCATTTGATTATTTTGGGATTAAAAAGGATAGAGGGGGGGGGGGGGGGGGGCAGTGAAGACGCATCTTTGCTTTGCTCTAAATAATATTTTACCTCTTCTGTTGTGTACCTGGTTTCATTTTCAATCTGGGTTTATTCAACCGGACTTGTCAACAAATAAGGACACATCAAGATGACAGGATTACAGACGAAAGACGCCGGAACAGATGGTTTCTAAATCTGAAGTTATGCGCGCGGATGGGGAGGGGGGGGGGGAATATTGACTGAATGCCTTTAAAAACAATTTAAGATGCTGTCAGATTGAATATCGTGAATGCTTTTTTACTTCCTTCGCCTTCGCTTTCCTTCCGTCTACATCCAGTTGTCATAAAGCACAACCAAACCCCACAAGGCTCCCAGAGCAGTCGGACGAAGTACAAAGCAATCACGTCTGCTGATTAAAGCTCTAATGCATTCTGCTGCATGGCGCTCAGGCCTGCATCATTAATGAAGAGTAGATATTATATCCTGTTTACAGAGAGAGGAGAGGCAGCTCATATTAAGCATTTGCGGCCCTCTTGCACTACTCCGCCCACACACTGATAGGGCACAGAGTCCTTTGCTAAGCGCTGACCCGCAGACTTTAGCTTACATCACTGAATGTAAGACAAGAGAGTAGAGCTGTATACAGTGCCTTGCATAAGTATTCACATCGCTTGAACTTTTTACATTGTATACGATACAGTCAGTGCAGCAAAAACTCAGAATAAAAGCAGCTGAACTGTGAGAGGTATTTCTGTGAACAAACAGCATCGGGAAAATTAAAAAAATAAAACACCAGCCTGGTCAGGGGTAATGTTCTAGAGACATTTAACGCAGGTTAGGTTATAAAACATTATCTCAAGCTCTGGGCTCAGAGAACCAGCTAAGAAGGCCATAATAACTCTGGAGGAACTGCAGGAATCCATTGATACATCAACTGTTAGTTATGCACTCCACAAATCTGATCTTCATGGAAGAATGGATAAAGTAAGACAATTAAAAAAAAAACCTCCCCAACCACTGGACCCTGGCTTGGTACCGGGCTATCTATCAGTCTGCTGGAACCAGCTAGCAGACTGAACAAGAAATCTGCAGTAATACCTGTGGCATCATTGAGCAGGGTATACGAGTAATTCTATTTGCCTCATGTCACTGTTCTTGAAAAGTGAGAAGATACACGAAGTGAGCCGGAACGCAGGCACCGAACGGCGGAACATGTGGGCGGTCCAGCTGTTATGATACGAAACGATCCCCAACATTTACAGAATCCCAATTTAAGCCCCATTCCCAGTCCAGAATAGTATCTGTAAAGAGAACCCTGGTCTGTGGTAAGCAAAAGGTTGGGTGCCCCAGATGGGTGACAAAGCAACCATGTAGACAATGGTACTTCAGTTACATGAGACCAAAATGTACATTTTTGGTGAACCCTACACTGCAAAAGCGGAACTAGAAATAAGTAAAATGTTCTTAAAATTAGTGTATTTCTCCTTGATTTGAGCAGGTAAATAAGATGATTTGCCAATGGAATAAGATTTTTGCACTTAAAATAGGAACAATTCATCTCAATCATCTTATTTCATGTGCAGGATGTCTAACTATCTTCTTTCTTCTTTTACCTGCTCAAATCAAGGATAAATACACTAATGTTAAGAACTTTTTATATATTTTTAGATCCGTTTTTGCCGTGTACGTGGAAAACTTGTTGAACACTGATCTTATTGTGGCATAACCATAATGAGACATGGTGGTGGTAGTATCATGCTGTGGAGACGACAGGGCTACAGAAGCTGGTCAGAGTTTACAGAAACATGGATGGAGCTCAACAAAGAGCTATTTAGGAAGAAACCCAATCAAAGGCAACATTAAACTTGAGATGTGGCAGGAACATGGGAAAATGTGAAAATGTTTAAGGGGTATAAATACTTTTTTCAACGGGTTGAATGTAATGTGATACATATGTGCTGAGTTTAATACTCTGGCAGTTGATCATTGGAGTAGATGAGGGAGAAATAGTACCTAATCAGCTAATTATAAGATTTTATATTTTTCCCCCCCTTGAACATCTGGTACCTATTTTCTGATTATATTGCGGTAAGAACGTAAAGCATCGTTCAGCGAGCTTATCTTGCCAGACATAAACTTAAAATCAGCACTGCAATAAATACTGAAATGTTTCAATCATCAGATTTTTTCCCCCCTCTTTAATAAATTACTTCTGGTGCGTCCTTGTGGCTTTTTTTTAATCATGGAGCCGGATTCTGTCCTCTGCTGTTAAGAATTACCTGTACAGACAAATTAAAAGCACGCATTTGAAAGTAATGCATCTGCAGAAAGAAAAGCTGCACAGAGTCCCCCCCTCTCTCACCCCCCCCTCTCTTTCTCTTTCTCTCCCCTTTGTGCTCCAGTGAAGTTTTATAATTAAATTGTCAATTGCTCTTGGGCTCGCTGCTGTTTATATGCAGATGACTCAAATGATTTGTCACTGTTTACTTGACTTTGTGTAGATGTGACAGTGTTGTGGCTCAGGAGCTAAGAGAGGCTTAGGGGAAGTGCAAATCTGAGAAAAAAATAAACAGCGTTTGCACGAGAGCGCTCCTGATGAATAATTAGTCCTTTCTGTGTTCTTCGTGGATAATCCAATTAGACTTTTCAATAATGATTAACTCGCTGTATATTAATTAGTGACTAAGACAGTGGCACTCGGTTGGTAAAACTTCACCAGTGGGACTTAACGGTATCGCGCTGTGCTAAAAAAGTGTTGGAGGAGCTCAAACTATCACTTTATCAATCATAGTTAAACATTTATTTCTTTTATGCAGGTTCATCAATTTTTGCCAACACTAGGGGAAGTATAGACTACATCACGGCACGGGTCTATAACAGGGCTTCGATGGAGACAGGGAAATTAATCATGCGTACAATTTAAAATCTCAAGCTGCACTAAAGTTGTCCTAAAGTGAATGTTTTTGGATGTCCTTGGCCTCATGAAGATAGCGGGAGTGCCCGCAATCAAGACGCATGCATGCGGTGGACGTTAAAAGGCCTGCGTGGCTCAGATCCCACTGCGCACTCCTCTTTATTTACTGTAAACTTTAAATAAATATACTTCACATAGTCTCTCCACATTTCCAGTCGTGTCTACAGAGAAAGTATTTTTTTTCCCCCCAGGGAAACATCAGAGATGTAAATACTGTGGGAAAGCGACCTCTCCTCTGCGCTTTGGCATCTCACTGTCCAAAGCCCAGAATTTGGTTTTCTATTCCCACATTTAACGGCGGCTGACCGTACTCACTGTAAAGTCCTGTAAAGTGGTCTGGCTGCTGTACAAACATTTTTGCTAAAGCCCGGCCAGATTTGTTCTGCGGATCCGTCGAGGCGGGCCAAAACCAACAGATGGGCAGAGCGGAGGAAACGTTGCTGCAGTGTTTGTCCCAAACACCACGCTGAGCGGGTGCCCCTCCGCAGAGACTCAACACTTGGCCCTACATCCACTGGGCCGGTGCCAGGAGAGACGGGGATCATACGACAGTGAGGGACTAAAGAACAAACAGTTAGGGAAATAAAAAAATTAAATAAAAATAAAAAAAAACATTTGCTACGCTAGAAGACTTGCTGCGTAATCTATAAACTACAGCGCAGAGCAAAAGTATTCATATCCTGGGAACTATTCCACAATTTAGTCACATTAGAACCACAAATCTCTATATCTTATATTGGGGTTTTATTTAATGAACTCAAAGTGATGGATAATTGTTAAGGAAGCTTTTTTTTAATTATTTCTTTTCATACAAATAAAAATCTGAAAAGGGTAGCGGCATTTGCATTCAGAATCCCTAAATCATTGAAGAACCACCTGTAGCTGCAACCCTTCTCACCCATTCTTCTTAGCTGGGTGACATGCTAAGGAGGTAATTCAGACGTTTCAATGAGCGGTGTTATAGCATGGATGTCTAAAATATGTAGAAGAATACATATTTTGAGGGCAGGATCTGGGTCCCTACCCCATAAATATATATATATATATATTTTTATGTTTAACCTCCAACAAGTTTTCTGCCATGGATTGACCTGTATTTAGCATCATTGCTCTTCCTATCAACTCTGATCAGCATCCTTTTATATGTTGAGGAAAAGCAGCCCCATAGCATGATGCTGCCATGTTTCAGGCTGGGGATAGTGTGTTCAGAATGATGTGCAGTGTTTGTTTCAAACAAAGAAGTTTTCATCTCACCAGAGCTCCTTTTTCCACCTTTCTGTGGAAAACGTAACAGATCCTCCCACCTGCTGTGACGCTCTACAGCTCCCCCAGAGTTACCAAGGGTCTCTTGGCTGCTTGTCTGATTACCGGCATTAGTAATCAGTCCCTTTTACTCTTATATGCCAAAAAAAAAAAAGCAGAACAACTGAATTTATACAAAGATGAAATAAAACAGAGGTGGGCTCTGTTTACTGACTTCTAAAATGTTCATTATGGGGCGTCAGCATAAAGGGGGCTAAACAAAAATCTGCATCATGCATTTGCTATTTGTAAAAAAAAAAAAAAAAATTATGTTTATCAAATCGCATTCATTTAATTATGCAACTACTTAGCACCAATGTGTCGTACAAATCAAGATACATTAAAGTTTGTAGCTGTAATGTTAATACCTTTGGAAGGCACTGTAAGTTGTTCCCTTTATTTTAAAAGGTTTCCCCTTGACCTAAAAATAGCCTTGACTTATTTTCTAGGCGCACGTTAACAAGAAAAGAAAAAATAGCCTTTGTTAATAATAATAATGTCGTCCATGCATTTTCTATACCCATTTAACCCCTCCAGCTGTACATTGGGTAAAAGGCGGGGTACAGCCTGAACTGGTTGCCACACCATCAGAGGGCAAACAACCACACAAAGTCATACCTGAGGGCACTTTGGAGGAAACCAATTACCCTGCCATGCATTTCTATGGACTGCGGGGGGAAGCCGGATTATTCGGACAGAAACCATGCAGGTAGAGGAAAGGACATGCAGACTTCATGCAGAAGCCAGAACCTCCCTGGTTCAAGGCAACAGCTAACAACTGTGCCACTTTTTTGGTAATGTAGCCCATAAAAACTTAGAAACACACAATGTTAATTGCAATGTAATTGTATATAATGCAACTGAGGCTCATTTTCTTTTTTCCATTTATTCCACAGGCTGTTTTGGAGCATACTTATGTAACAAAAGGTAAACTTCAAAGTTATTTAATGAAACAGGTAAGAAAGAAACTACACAGGGAGACTATTTTTAAGTATATCTGAAATCCACTGGTGGGGTCATGACTCATATCAGCTTTGGATGTATTCACCCACACTGCATGCATGTAACTTTACTGTAATCAGCAACTGAATAACTTTGTTCTGTGGGTTAGTTTGCTGCTTGAATCTTTTTTGTTTGTTTTTATTCCCATATTGGATTCTCCAGAAAGTTATCCTGCATTTTATATTTATTCAGTTTTGACCCAGAGCAACACACCAGTCCAAAGCGATGGATCCCTCTAAGCTCTGGCCAAGGGCAAGTTTCATTTCCCCTGGATGCTGTTGCTACTCTTTGAAATGAATTAGCACAACATGATCAGAGTTCGCAGTGAAACGCTGAAGCATCTTTTCTCAAGAGTGTGGTCCTAGAGCCAGAGGAAAGGTAAATCCTGTAGCCGGTGATAAAGTATGCTTGGTGTAAGTGGATTTACCCTCCTGTGCACCCAAACTATACTCCAGAGGTCAGCATGCAGAAAATGCATCCCTAAAACTTTTGACAGCTGCTGTGTGTAAAGGGGCTGCACTTACCATTTAAAAATATATGCTCCTGTTATTTGCACAACAGATGAGGCGGAGGAAACAGACGCCAATGTCTTTACCACCAATTAACACTGGCACCCTTTTTAGAGTCTTTGTCAAACAGTATGGTAGCTATTAACAGCTGCTGGCAGTGTACATTAAGCTGAAAACAACACATCCTAAAAGGGGAAAAAACTGCATATTTATATCAGTTATGACAAAACATTGCTTGTCTGTTTTATGCGTGGTGATTACTTCATTAGAGTCTCTATATTAAATTGGGTAACCGTCTTTCATTCTCAAAAGCCACAGCACCAGTTTTAAATGATGTTTTTTTTATTTGTTTTAAAAACATATGGCCCATTTTTTTTATTTCTATGTTGTTGTTATGTTGTTGTTAAATGGGCAGGAGAACTAAATGCCATAAACCTTTGGAATTTGTGTGTGATGTGGAATGATACGGGCTTTATAAATCTCCAAGAGTACTTTAAACTATGGGTTTCAGACCTCCATTATTCAACTAATATTAGGAAACATTGCTGACAAGAGGAGGAGCATGCATCACTGGATTCTTGGTGCTGACAAAATGCAGTGGCCAAAAAAACAAGCTCACCTGCTAGACCTATGTGAATTACAGGGAAGCAGTTTTGCTGAGCCCGACTCCCACTGCAGTGTCACATTATAGCTTCTAAGAGAAGTAAAGCCAGATGGGGTCCTTGGCTGCTGTAGCTTGCCCACCCAAAGTTTTGTTGATGTGTATAACTTTTTGAAGTTGCTTTGTTTTATTAATGATTTCATACAAGACGGTTGTTTGAGGCATTGTGGTATTTTTTTTTCTCCGTCTCCCTTCACTTCTTCATTCATCTATAAATCATTTCTATCGGCAGAACGTCGCGCTGAATGTGTTTGTTGTTGTTCTTCAGCACAGTTTGTAACATTAAACACTGAAAATGTTGTCCATGAAGTTTTGTTTTTGTTTTTTTAAGATCAGCCGTTTTCAATGGTTCATGAGCGATGGGTATGTTGCCATTATAGGTATGACTGTCTTACCAATTTCTTTGAAGGCAATGATCATACAAATAGCTTCAGTTTCCTGAAGAAATTAATATTGTAAATGTTGTTTAATCCACACAAGGTCAGAATCAAACATTAAGGCTAAAATATATGCATACCATAATTGGTTAGATATCCCTAAGAAAGCTAGCCTCGTGAGACCATCCTGATCTCGCGAGGTTTCAAGGTTTCACTCGCAGATCAGTCTGGATACCCTCCGTTGAAGAAAATTTGGAGCCGTTCACCAAACGAACGTCCAATCAGCGTTGGCTTTGAGGCGGGTTGAGGTGTGACGCAACGGGAAGCGCGTCAGTTCAGTCTAAAGAACATGGCGGCTTCAGCCGATGAAACTAGCGTTAGCGCGGCTATCGAGCAAGTTTTATCGGAATTACAGAGTATTTCTCTGCTGAGCTAACGAGCCTTTACCTGCAGCAGCAAGAGTAGCTTGGCTTGTGGTTGTGTTTTCGTCGTCGCTCTGTTACGAGCGACGACGAATCTGATTGGTTTATTTGGCCCGTCTATCACCAACATAGGCCAATCAGCTGACCAGTATTTTCGCCCCTTCCCAAAATTACTTCAACGGAAGGTTTCCAGATGGATATGCGGAGCAAATCTATCTGGCGGAGTCAGGTAATAAGAAAGCTGCACCTCAGCCTAATTTGTAATATGATCAATCAGCTTCTAGCAATAAGATGACATGTTTCATGATTTGGCGCTATATAAATAAAATTGAATTGAAATGAATTGAATTGAATTAATATAGGATGGATATTTGATCCCTCTTCTGGGCAACACTGATAAACTTTTTGAAAGCGGGCATTGACCCACCTTTTAAGCGTGGTGCACACTTTTCTCCTCTTTATTTAAAGGTGCATTGCACAAGTTTTGCAACTTTTGAAATTAAACATTTATTTTCTTATATATGCCCTTACAATTGCCTGACGTGTAAAGTGAGTTATCTTCTTTTTACCGCTGTTGCCTCTATAGGCCACAGTAGTCAGTTTATGAGAGAGAGAGATTCTGGAAGAATCCTCTGGGCAAGCGTGTGACGCGCTGCGCGCTCTCATTCAAACGATCTGAACTGATGTTCAACTGTAACTTTGTTGAGAGTCTCTGCTGCCACTGAGGCATTAGAGAACACCGACTGTATGATACGGATCAGAAAATACCAGCAACAAGCTCATCTCAGACCCCATCACAGACTCCGCACCAGAGTAAAGAAAATAAAAAAATCTCTAGTGCAATGAAAAGGGCAGAATTGGACTCAGATCGGTGAAGGAACAAAACCAGAGTAAATATCAGGGCAGTTTTCAAGCAGTGGAGGGAGCTCCGTTCTGCCCTGGGAATGAAAAGGGACCAGCAGTTCGCTCTCTTTTTTGCTAAAAAGATGCTGTGACAGGGATCTTTTGCTTCTGACGAAATTTGTGTCTGCTGCTTCGGGAGCGTGCATTCAGTAGGAATGGCGAATCCAGTTAACTTCGCCTCATTTCCAACCAACCACTTGATAACTCTTGATAACGATCCATGGGGTTCATGCGCTGGCTCGCTCGTCTTTTTTCTGTGTTATTGGTGACTTGGGGGAACCATGATTCCCTTTACACCTCAGTCTCAGAAACAGCTACTGTTGGGTTGTTCTGGCTGCAAACCCCGCTATGAAGCTAATACCTGCCTGCAGTCATAGCGAGACGAAGGCGGCCTCGTCCCGGCAGCAAAGGCAGCGGACAGCAGTCTCACAGACAACAATGTCTATGAGACTGCAGAAGTGGAAAGGTAGTCATCTTCATGATTTTTCTGTTACTTTCCTGTGTGTAGTTTGTTTTGTTTCTTTTAATTATGATGATGTCGCTTTTACCACTTATTGTTTTTACCTGTACAGTGTCCTTGAGTGTTTTGAAAGGCGCTTGAAACAAAATGTATGATTATTATTATTATTATTATTATTACACGTAACTAGAGGACAAATGGTGCTTTCATGGTTAAGTCGCAAATAAAACAGACAAAAAGACGAGAAGTTGCTTTTTGAAAGTGAATAAAGCAGGGGAGCAGGGCTCTGCTCACAAAGGGTTTTGAGAGGAAGGACTTAGCATAGGTGGTGAGGACAGCACAGGGGATTGTGGGATGCCGTCTGCAGGATCTGGACTCGGTTTATGCAGCACAACTCCAGAGAAGAATGCACTGTCACTGATCCCACCCACCCGAACAAGACAATCTTTGACCTACTACCACCATCAGGTAAACATTTCAGAAGCATCAAATCCAAAACTAAGAATTTCAGAAACAGCTTCTTCATTTCTGTAAATGAAGCCTTAAGATTACTGCACAGAAATGACGCAAAAGGATTATCATCAGACTTGGATACAAATCTTATCAGATCCTAATGACTATTTTTGCACACTTTAATGTTTATTTTTTTTAAAAAATAAAGAAAATCTGTAAATAATAAGTCTGTGTGTCATGTTATAAGTGTACATCCTAAGCCAGCGTCTGTGTCAGAAGAAATTTCACCATGGTAACACATGGTGATAATAAAGATTCTTTATTCTACTTTGGAACTTAAATTTACTTAATCCGGTGTATCATGTCAACATGTTTTTTGCCTCTGTCACACCCCCAATTTCCCCATTGTGAGAAAATAAAGGTATTTCTATTCTATTATAGCCATGTTTTAGCAAGCTAGCCATTAGCTGTAGGCTTCTTAATGTTCCATTCACTTTGTATAATGCATCAGTACCACTAGTGCCATGCTGGCAGCTGGTACAGGTTTCTCGGGTTTGAACATTTGGCCTTTGCTAAACATACTTTTTTTCTCAGCTCAACCATTATGCTTAGAACATTTATTCATGTAGGCACTTATAGATGAGCAGAAGGCTTTTTTTCTTGGTTTCTTTTCAGCGCTTTGTACATTAACAAAAAACTTACTTATAGTGGAAATGGACTCTGAAGTTCCAGCAGTGTTCAGTGCAAGTTAAACTTAATCCTTTTCTATTACCTGAGGATAACCATGTAAACACAGCTGATTATCCCCAACCAGATTAATATCCCTAAACATGCTTAAGAAGTGGTTTTGAGATTAACAGCAGTCAACATTAAAGTTATGACAAGCCTTAAAGCCCCAAGACTGGCTCTAATGACAATTTGCTGATTAGGCTAAAAAGTTGGGTCTGTGCTGGGAAACCAACCCATGTGTAACAGCTCTACTGGTTTTACCAAGAAAAGTTAAATATTTGGCAAAAAAGCCAGTAGCTTTTTGTAGGTTAACTTACATAGAGGTAATTAACTAAGTAGTAATATTTGTACATTTTCAGCCTGTGTCGACTGGAAAAAGAATTCAAACTTGTGCAGCAAATTCTTGTTTTCAGAACTCAGATTTTTTTGTAAAATTATTTCACCCTTAAAACCAACTATTGGAACACATTTAAGAGCTGAAATTAATATGACATTCATGTTTACTATAATTGCACGGAAATCTATGTTGGATGTAAAACAATTTCATTCAAACAGTCGATAGCTGTTTTTTTACATCCTATGCAGTGAAAACGCCGAGCTCCTCACATCATTATTATGACGTGTGCCATGAAATTACCATCATAACTGAATATCAAGCTGTTGTATAAAAGAACTGTAGATTACAGACATTTTCATCCATGGCCCTGAAATAGAGAGGTAAGAGTAATGAGCACGTAATCGATTCAAACATACTGTCAACCTTTTCAATATTACCTTGCCTTTTGCCAGGTAGGAAAAAAAGGAAAAAAAAAACAATGCAGGGTCCTGCAAAAATATTAAAACAACCTGAATGTTTCCTGATTTTATCACATTCCAACCTCAAATCTCAATGTGATTTATATGATTATGAGGTGATAAACTCATGTGCAACCAATTGTCTTAAGAAGTAATTTTAGGCAGTAAACAGATTCCACTTTTGTGTAATTTCATCTCGGTCAGGACCTTAGAGCTTTGACTATTTAATACGGCACTGTTCAATCCATTTCCCATAAATGTAAAGAGCTGCACACCTAAACCCACAGTAGATCCAAAGTAGCTGTGGAGGAGCTGCATGTCTCATGTGGGGTAGTCAGGATGATCATTAGTCATGCAAGCAACAAACATGTCCTTGTTGGAAGAGTAGATATGTGAAAGTGGATGTTGAACACATAGGAAGCCTTGTTTGCCGTTTGCCAAAGGCCATGGAGAGGACACAGAGGACAAGTTGTAAAAGGTGCTCAGGTCAGATGAGAACAAAACAGCCTACATGCGTAATGCCATGTGGTTGAAAACTAAAACCTGGACGACAGACACCATCCCCACTGTGACACATGGCGGTGGCAGCATCATGCTGAAGGGATCTTTTTTCAGCCTAAGACAGGGAAAGTTGTCAGAATTGACTAGAAGATGGATGGAGTTAAAGGGTAAATGGCCTGAACTTGTATAGCACTTTATCAAGCCCAGAGGACCTCCAAAGGGCTTCACAAAAAAAAAAAAAAAAAAAAAAAAATTGAAAGGCACAGGTTCACCTTCCAGCAGCATGAAAATCCTCAACTTGATCCAGAACTAAAATAGGATGACTAAGATTAAAGCGTTTGTATTCAGGACTCAGAGGGCCTGAATACAAATGAACGTTACACTTTTCAGATTTTATTGTGTGATAAATGTTGTGCTTCATCCTTCCACTTCAGTTCTAAACAACTTTATTGGTGTATAAAGTAGGATGTTGCACAACAAACTGAAAAAAATGAAGGGTAGCTTATTGGGCCATTATGTCAATTTGAATATACAGTCGAAAACCAGCGTTGCTAAAAAACAAAACAAAAAAAGAACATCTTTTATCCTTACCCATGATGGTAAGGATAAAAATATGTCCTGAACCTTGGTCTTCTTTTGGTTACTAGCAAAAAACAACCTTGGAGTCTGAAAAAGTCTAACGCCACAGTGCTGTGTAGCACGGACCATAATTTTACCCCAACTCTGAACACCGCAGCTTTTTGGTCTGCAAATGATATGAACTCTGCAGAACCCGTGAGGTAGGAAAGTGTTTCGGATTGTGAGAAAAAAAAAATCACAATTTTAAGAAATGTATAGAAGTATGGAGCCTTTTTTATTACCTTGTCAATAGATAAGGAACTATCAAATGTATACAAGACCAATGACCCTTTACTTCCTGAAAGGTTTAGTTATCGACGGGTGCTTCCAACATGAAAAACTCTCTCTTTTCTCACCTCCTGACTCATGTGTGCATCCACTCAGCTGGATAAAAACCTCCATTGCAGGTACCAGTATGTTTCAGGAAAGCTACATTCAAATATGTGCAATTTTATTATCAGGTACAAAATTCAAAATCAAAGCACAAGCTACACGGCTTGACAAAAAACATATTTTTTGTTTCTCCACGGGCAGATGAGAGGCTTTGTGATGAAAAGTGAATTTGCGCCAAACACAAAGAGAGTGGATTTGCACTCGCTCAACAAAGATAATGGATGGGTTTAAAAAAAACAAAAAAAAAACAGGGGAAATCACTCCCTTATCTTTTCCCAACCTCTGTTTGTATGCTTTGAGTCCGACTTCAAAGCCACGTGGAGCTGAAAGTCACCCTGTTGTGTGGGTGGGAAGCTTTTACTTTCTTTGTTGGTGGGTACGCAGCGCACCTGTTAGAACAGGACAGAAATACAAATCTGTGGCAGCAGTTTGGGCTGCAGCATGTAATTTAACAAACTGACAGCTGCACAGATTAGTGCAAGTATGAATGCACACTGCAGAGTCCCATGCTTGATTTGACATGACATGGATAGAGGCATGCATGACAAGGATAATGTTGTGTAAATGTCAGAATATGACTGCTACTGTCATGGATCTTGTTTTCGCTTCAGCCAGACGTGCGCTGGTTTCCATAGAACTGAAGAGAAGCGGGGGACAAACGTGCTTTCCAAAACAATCTACATCCCAAGAAATCAAAGGCTTTGAAAACCGTCTGCAGGAAACATGTCTTGGACTTTTGTATTGTTTTTCCTGTTTTAATCCATCAAGATTTGATGCATTATTATTATTATTATTATTATTATTATTATTATTATTATTATTATTATTATTATACTGTAGAATCAGCCCATTAACCAGTTTATGGTACATTTCATTTGATTCAGGGATTTCCTGGTTATTATTTTTTTTTTCTTCTGCCTTTTTAAGCTTTACTGCAACTTTTCATTTTGCAGGATATAGTAAAGTTATGTTAGGGTTAGATGGGGGGGGGATGTGTTTACTTTTCTGTTACTTATAAACTGAAATGCAATATTGTGTAAAAGTATAGAATATGAAACATCAGGTGAAACCTTCAACATTTATCCTGCCTACAAAGTAAAATTTTTATTACATCAGGATAGAAAATAGTTTTGGGGAAATGCCAGAAAGACTAAGGTGCAAAGCACAAGGTTCTATGTGTTATTTTTTTCCCACACTTTCTCCAGTTTTTAAAACTTTCTGAGCACTGAAGTAGAAAATAGCCACCAGGAACTGATTCAATAATAATATAATCTGGAGGCTCAACAAGTCACAAAATGCTGAAATGGTAATCCAATGCTCACCGTGTGATATGCGGCCATTTCACAGTTCATTTAACTTTTTTTACTCAATAATAGCGGCTAGTAATTGGAGTATACTGCAATAAACGTAGATTCTTTAAAGGCCTGTTTGTGACATTTTTCACCCTTAACTTGTTTGTATACATTTTTTTTATGTACAAGTTTCAGTAAATTGCCTGGCATTTTAACCAGACCCAGTTTAAGGGAGCCCGGTCCAGGTAAGCCTCATTGTGAAGTTGATGGAAGTCCAAAAACCTGTGAAATCGCACCATTTTGATTTTTGGATGTTTTTGTAGTCAGTCAGTAAACCAACCACCAAAATGCTGATGGATGAAATGTCAAGGTGTGATGTGTTATTTTAATACAAATCAATGTGGAAAAAAATTGTAATAAGCATTACTGGGCTATTTAGAAAACTGAGGTCAACAAAAAAGTAAAAACCTTTTTTTTTCTTACTCAATTTTCTGTTGTTCATGCTCATCTAGCCCTGGTGAATTGTTAAACAATGTCTAATGCTTTTCTAGACTTTCCGACAATACATAGGAAGTATTCCATTAGTTTTTTGGTTAATATTTTGCAATAATACTGATCAACATAAAAGAAAATCTGTCACTCCGCAAGTGATATTGACGACACGTGACCGAACTAGCAAACCCAGCTGGTCAAAGATGACTTATTTATCTTTCATCTTCTGAAATCAGGCCCATCTACACACAGGCATGGCTGTTTTACATCACTGTCAAACACGGTTCTTTGCTTATTGATTTTTCTGTCTAATTTCATCTCAGACGAATGGAAAAGAAAACAGGGAGAACCCATTAGAAAGAAAACATCAGCAAACGTAATGTAATATTGGCTTATCCATAGCAATTCTAGTGTGTAGTGAAGGGTGACAGCTTTATCTGTATCAGGTCCGTCAGTAGGGTAATGAAAGTAGTGCGGCTGATAGGGAGACTGTTGGCTGGCACCTGGCAGGAAAGCAGCCTCCCTTGGGGGCTCGCATGTCCCCACCAGGACATGTGGTGGTGGTGGACTCTGAGGAGGAGGGGGAGGAGGAGGAAGAGGAGGAGGGGGGTGGTGTGTGTGAGCTCCAGTGGATGCCAAAAAGATCACAGCCACCTGCTCCAGGAGTGAGTATCCTACAGACAGAACTCCTGAAGCCAAAATAGACTCTTCAGTCGGCGTCTGAAGCAAACTGTGGGCGATGTCATCACCACCAAACCCCCCTCCCCCCCTCGTCTTATATTTTTCTTAAAAGAAAAACCACATCAAAAGTGCATCTTGTATGTGCCTGGCAGGGAGCACGAAGCCCTTTGATGAAGCACACCTCCATTAGGCAGACTCTAACTGGAGACTAGCACTGAAGCTGACCTTTGGAAAACAGTCTACATGGTTCCTCATGATTAAAGAAACAGAAAGGGGAAAGGCAAAACAAAGCCATCTGTAGAGCTGGAATGAGAAGCTCAGGGAGCAAAAATGGAAATGCAGATTTGTTCTGAAAAAGGGAATGCTGTCTTTAACTAGATTTAACTCCTCTTTCTGCATACTAATTAGACTAAGTGTGTATACACCATTCAGCGGCAGGAGAAATGCAAACCGTTTTTCAGAGAAGTGTATATTTTGTCGGTCAAGGGACATTTTGAATGTACTTTGAAGGATTTATTTGTTTCTTTTCTTGAACTCTCTTCAAACACGAACCAACAATGTAAGGCGCCTCAGGACACTTCGGTGAATTGAATAGCAATGTGAAAGTTTATATTTGCTCTTAATTAGCTTACACAGGTTTTTGAGGGCATTTACATTAAATGAAAGCTTTTGATCCTTCAGCCTAAGCTGAAAACTGTAGAATGACAGCATGTTCGCACTGCTTTGAGCAACATTTGTATTGGCATCATGTTAAATGTGCTGCAGAGAAAGGAAGAGCAGTAATATTTCCCAACTATGACGGATTTCCCATCAATTTAAAATCCCTATGGCAATTGGAAACATTTAAAATTCACATTTAAGTAAAACATGGTGAACTCACTGCCTCACAAGGCATCAGCAGTTGCCATGACAAAACTGTCTCAAACAAATGTTAAGCACCCGTGCTTAAGAAAAGCGGTTTTTCTTTTAAGAAAGGAAGAAATAAAGAAATTAAACAATCCCCTTTGCAAATGTGAGCGCATTCATAAACGGCATGAGCAGCCATGGTTTGCTGCAGGTCCTGGACAAAATCTAGATGTATCCATTTTTGAATGTTCGATCCAATCTCTTGTGTTTTTTGCAACCCTTTCTAATATGGAGCGGTATAGTGTTCCCCAGTTTTCTATGGAAAGAGCAGTATACACAATCATTAATTCCTCCATCAGTAGCCAAACCTAGTATGGCCACGGCCGTTTTCTTTACAAGAAGTAAATCCTTCAAATATTGATTCGTTTTTTTCCTCTTTTTGTCTTTTAATGCTGCTCAACTACATTGTACGTGTGCTGTAAGTCAATGCAAGTCAGATAATTTACTCAGTTTACAGGTATCACTACTGTATAATCAGATGTCTTGACAAGCAGCTCGCTGCTCCACATCTCATTACCAGCAGGTGATTTGTCTCTCAGTGGTCTGAGATTGACAGCTTGGCAGCGATGGCAGCAGTGACACACTTCAGAATGAGTCAGTCAGCACTCAAACGTCTTCAGCATCAATCAAAGGGACTCGGCTCCTTTAGAGAATCCGTTTTTCTGCTTCTCAATCAATAAAGCAGAAAAAAAAAAAAAAACAGAAACGTACGACATTTTGTACACATGCTAATGCTTGGTTTGAATGGATGTGTATGACGCTGACTCAAGTGACATCTTTCAGAAACATTGCAACTGGAAAACCTATTTTTGTAAAAAGGTTGCTACAGGGAGCATAGCTAAAAAATGTCATGTTTTACACACGCATTCAGGTTGGATCTCATACACTCCCCTAAAAAAAAGATTAACCCTTTGGTCACATATGATTCACTAAACACAGAACTACTTTCTCCCAAATGTGAAGTTGGTGTAACAACAAGCTCCTGTTTCAAAGACAGTTACCAATGTAATACACTATCTCTGCTATCCCTCTGGCAGCTCATGGCGCCTGAGGCTGTTTAAAGAATGCTCAGGGTTAGGTGAACGCAAACAACACCAACAGACTTACTGTTTCAGCGCTTGTCAACACACACCAAAAAAAAAAAAGGATTTATACAGGGTTGGCTGGAAATAATTTGCCTTAGTTTAGGCATGTTGAGCTAACACATTGTTTGCTCGTAAACGTTTGTTCGTTTAGGCTTGCACCGAATGGGGGGCCATGTGTTTGCTTGTACAACTTGTCAAACTACCTTTTAAACTGAACAGGAACTTCAATTAAGTGTCCAATGCCACTTAATGAAGTGCTGATTGTGAGAAGAGAACAGTGTCCAGAAACATAATGAAGTCATTAATGCTAATTTATACAAAGTCTAACATTTGAGCCCTTTGTTTATTTGCGAGAAGCCAGAAAACATCCTATGGGTTCATTATGATCTGGAGCTCTTCCGCTCGCCGTGAGTTGGACATGGGGGGGGGTGGGGGGGGGGTGGGGGTGGGGGGGTCAAGACAGGCATGCAATCAGCCAAGTGCCTCATCTAGCGTATGCAGAGCCCTTCCTGTTTTATGCTAATGTCATCTCGGCGGGCAGAAATGAGAAAGTAGTGATGCAAGATAATTACCAGGGCACACCAGAGACAGGTGGTGGCCTAACTGTGGTGATTTAGCATTTTAAATTTCTTTCTCTCATTAAACCTG
This sequence comes from Fundulus heteroclitus, assembly GCF_011125445.2. Taxonomy (NCBI): domain Eukaryota; kingdom Metazoa; phylum Chordata; class Actinopteri; order Cyprinodontiformes; family Fundulidae; genus Fundulus; species Fundulus heteroclitus. The sequence goes on from NW_023396594.1 coordinate 227,165, forward strand.
CACTTCTCCACTCTGAAAGCAAACTTTGTGGCGGGAGGCACCCAAGGACTGGAGAGGACTTAAAAAAAAATACCTGAATCTGCTTAATGCAGAAATATACAATTCACTTTATTTGCATTTTAACTGCAATTTTAAGGAAGCAAGACAATATGTGCCTCTCAGATTCAAATGCATTTAGCGTCACAAATTAATTCACACTGCATCCAAACATCATTTAAGTAAACTAACAGAGACTACTAATGTAATCAAGGATTAGTTTTAGTACCAGCAGGAATTAAGCATATTCCTTAATGATCTAGTGAAGTAATTCTACAGGCTACTACCACTGCAACTAAAGTACAAAGTATCTTAAACAAGATATGGCACCTATCAAATATTATCTTTAAAAGTTTGTAAATGTTATCCAAAGTTGCTGCTCACAGAGACGCTTTGAGGATTTTGACTGTCTAGACCTGTGTGCTAATATTGAAAAATAATCACCAACACCACCACTAAAAATAAATAAATCATTATTAATAATAATAATAATAATAATAATAATAATAATAATAATAATAATAATAATAATAATAATAATAACAACTGATTGTCTGACAGAGTGGTCCCAAAGGAAGGCTGTTGTTCCCTCCCGAAACCAACCAAACTTCTGCAGGTGTTTAGTTCAACTATTAATTCTGCCAGGTCACTCAGACAAAAGGAACAGTTTATCTTAATCAAATCTGACTGTTGAAGCTTGGATCTGGTTCAGCTGGGCAAGACTTTTCACTGGTTCTTGTTCTTTTCGAGGGTGTTGACTGAGGCAGAACATAACTGCGTCGTGTGCAGACGTCCCACGTTACGCAAGAGAGTCAGTTAGAATAATAGGGGGTTTTCACTGACGTCACTGGCCAACTTCCGGTCCGCCATATTGGGTGGCACACTTCCTTATCTCTAGTTGTCGTACACGTATTATCGTATCGCGAATGGATAAGTACGCCAGCGGGCTAGAGCGACCAGATAAGGACGTATATCTGAGGAAATGTTCCGTGATCGACCATATGGACCCGTATGCCCTCCACGGTGCCTTGTTTAGCCGTAATCCAGATGATTGGCCAAATGTAGAGCACGGCGACATAGTGCATTACCTGGTGTTCGGTGAAAATCCTCTGCACACTCTTGAGGAAATGAGAGCTTACAAGGATCTAGAGCAGGGATGGGCAACTTCCATGATAAAGAGGGCCAAATTTTTTTCAGCAAGACCATTGGAGGGCCACATGACGCACTTCAAATAATTGGATATGAAAGACGCTACAAATGATTCTCAATAAGAACAAATTTTGTACAAATTTATATCTGTATTTTTACTGCACCAATATACAACTATATTCTGCATATAAATGCATTTTAATATGTCCTTAAGCAAAAGAGAAACAGTTTGCTTTAAAAAAAAGTGCAAAAAGGAATTTGAACTCTTTAATATCAAAGAACAAAAAGTTTGCTTAAAAAACTGATTACAAATAGTGTATGTATAAAATAAATACATTTTAACATGTCTATAAGAAACAAAGACAAAACATTTGCTTTAAAAAAGTGCAAAACTGAACTCATTTATAACAAAGAACAAAAAAGTTTGCTTGAAAAACTGATTACAAATAGTGTGTCTATAAAATAAATACATTTTAATATGTCTATAAGAAACAAAGACAAAACATTTGCTTTAAAAAAGTGCAAAACTGAACTCATTTATAGCAAAGAACAAAAAAATTAGCTTGAAAAACTGACTACAAATAGTGTGTGTATAAAATAAATACATTTTAACATGTCTATAAGAAACAAAGACAAAACATTTGCTTTAAAAAAGTGCAAAACTGAACTCATTTATAACAAAGAACAAAAAAGTAAAAAAAAAAAAAACTGATTGCAAATAGCTCACATTCAATAATAGTAAAAAACTAGACCACAGAGGCCCAACATTAATAAAGGCTAATGAGAGACCTGTGGTTTGGCCTGCTGGCTCACAATGGATTGGATGTCAATGTCAATTTTTGTGGTCCCAATGCGCATCAAATGAAACAGTGTTTCATCGGTGAGTCTGTTTCTCTCTTTGGATTTTATGTGCTTCATGGTGGAAAAACTGCTCTCGCAAATGTAAGTGCTCCCAAACATACTGGCCATTGAAAGGGCAAAATCTCGGAGACGTGGAAAACGGGCCTCAGGAAGAAGTCTCCAAAATGAAATTCCCCTCTCGTTGCGCTTTGCTTGAAAAAACGGGTCTGCCTGCAGCTCGCAGAGTTCGCGCTGCAGCTCCGATGGTTGTGCGCTAACCGCAGCAGAAAGGGGGTCTGTGAATAGCGCAATTCGTGGTTGCATCTCGTGAAAATCTTGGAAACGATTGTTGAATTGCTCCTGTAATTTTTCAAGGTCTGCTCTGTATTTCTGGATTTGTTTTTCACACTGGGGGCTCTCTTTGCGAATCTCAGCGCATGCGGGAAAATGTGCCAGATTTGCAGGAGGGGAAGAAAAGCCATCAATAAAGAGCCTGAGCTTGCGCTGAAATGCGGTCATGTGAGAAAAGAGATCACACACTGTTTGATCTCTCCCCTGTAAGAGTGTGTTGAGGTGATTGAGGTGCGCGCTGATGTCTGTCAGAAAGGCCATGTCACAAAGAAACTTTGTATCTTTTAGCTTTCCGCAGTATGCACTTGCATCGCCACTAATGCTGTTCTCCAAGAACGCTGGTATTTCCGAGCGCAGTGCAAAAAAACGCTCCAGACACTTTCCTCGACTCATCCACCTGATATCCGTATGAAGTTGTAAGTCCCCATACTCGGCATCCACTTCATCCAGAAAGGTGATGAACCTCCGGTGACATAGCGATCTGTTCCCTCCTCTGATGATATTAGTGACTTTTGTCACCAAATCCATGACGTGGCCAAAGTTTAACGTCTTTGCGCAGAGGGCTTCCTGGAAAGATTAGAAAAAAATAGTTGCGGTCATAAAATATATTGTTTGTATGTGGTTCTATTTTATGTAACCACGGCACAACAGTTCTACAGTAGCCTACATCTCACAATTAATATGACGCTACTCACCTGATGGATGATGCAGTGCAGTATAGGGCAGTTTACTCCGCTCTGCCTGAGTAGCCCGGCGAAACCTCGGTGTCTTCCCTGCATCGCAGGTGCGCCATCCGTAACAACAGCTGACAGCTTTTCAAAGCCACCGTATTCACCCACAGCACCGGTAACGGCGTTGAATATATCGCTGCCTTTAGTAGTGTCGTGCAGAGATGCAAATTTCAGTAACTCCTCATGTACATAAAATGAATTGTCAATCGTTCTCGCAAAAACCAGCAGTTGGCTGACATCTGTCACATCTGTACTCTCATCCAAAGCTAATGAGAAGTATTTGCAGTCCTGCATGACTTGTTTCATTTTTACATCGACGTGATCGTGGATGTCAAAAATCCTGCGTGTTACTGTGCGTCGGGACAAGGACACAGCTTCAAAATTTTTAGCTATGTTGTTGTCACCAAATGCTTTGGCCATTTTCACCGCGCACCTCTTAACAACTTCTCCATCCGACAGTGGCTTCTTTGCCCTGGCAAGTTCGAGTGCCACATCATAAGACGCTGTGATGGCTGACTCCTGACACGTCGTAGCTTTTGTGAAAAAGTGCTGCTGTTTACATACTTTTGCTTTGAGGTCAGCTACTACAGCGGTTCTGGCAGCTCCAGTGTATTTCTCAAATTTAACTTTATGCAAGGTGTTGTAATGTCGGCCTAAATTATAATCTTTCAGGGCTGATAATGTCTCCAAGCAAACTAGACACATTGGCTTTCCTTTGAATTCGGTGAAAAGGTACTCTTCTTCCCATTTTCTCTGAAAAATGCGATTTTCTCGGTCAAGTTTTCTCTTGATGCCGCTGCTCGTTGCCATGGCTCCCGACTCTTTCTCTCCGTTGCAAAGCGGCCCGTGCCCGCTATTGTTTGGGCACGGTGCGCCTCTATCGGTCAAAAGTAGAATTACATTTTTTTTTTTTTTTTTTTTTTTTTTTTTTTTTTTTTTTTTTTTATTAATAAATTATTATTGATCTATTCGCGGGCCGCACTGACTGATGACGAGGGCCGTGTGCGGCCCCCGGGCCGCCAGTTGCCCATCCCTGATCTAGAGGCTCACAACCAGTTCACATCTGGTTATGTACATCAAGGAAATCGCCATCATACGTGGACGGGTGAGTTTTAATAAGATGGTAAAAATGTAAACAATCCGACGCAAATGTGTCGCATGCTTCTGCGGTGGCTGGTGGCGGTGCGCGAAGGCGCTTGGCTGCAGGGCCGATCGACGCCGCTCGCGGCTTTAATTATTTAAGCAGAACAATGACCAGTGAAAAATTAAGTTGTATTTACCGTATTGGCGCCGGTAGGAGCTGCAGATCATAAAGCCAGCAAACAGTGGGAACACAGTAACTCGTTCAAAGGTAAGCCGCGCTCAGACGGGCTCTGGCACATGCTAACCGTTAGCGCTAACCGTCAGTGCTAACAACCACTCACGCATGTAATGTACTTTTAACTAGCTGCTATGTGTTTCAAACGTTTAGAACACACTCTCATTGACATCGGGATACTGTGGAAAGTTATGTTCGGTCGACTTACAGCTGCGATCCAAGCGAGCCGACGACTCTTTGTTATCGCTAACAGTTGTTCTCCGTGGTTGCGCCTCCAGGCAGGAAAGCGGTGGAAAATTAATCTGTTTCTATGTTTTTCCCATGGCGATCATGTGTTGCGCTGTTACAGCCCACAATACAGCAACGGTTTACCATGGTTGAAATCAAGTTAAGGTGAAATTAATCAAATTAAAACACGGCTGAGAGAGGGAGTACAGTACGCGGTAGTAATAGGCAGTAGAGGCGGCGGAGGCAGTCAACATGGCAGCCGCGGAAAGTAATAAGTCATAACGCCCAAGCCCTATTATTAATATATTCTTCTTACATGTTTTAAATACTTAACAGTTAATTACCTGTGACAAAGTGAGCAACGCAGACTCTGGCGTATTCCAGCTTAACACCGTCCAAATCGGACCTGGATATCCGTGTCAGCCATAGGTGACGGCGTTGTTCAGACAGCTGTTTTGTTTTTTCACACTGATTCACTATTACGGCTGGTAGGCGATAGAAAGAGCGTTGATCTCCACCTCCACGGGCCGTGCAACCAACCATTAAACACGTTTTCCCCATTGTTCACTTCCAATACTGACTAAGGCGTCATACAATGCAGGTCAACGGTGCGAAACGACTGCCACCCAATATGGCGGACGCGCTGAGTAGTCACGTGAGCGTGACGTCAGCTGAAAACCCCCTATTGATTGCTCCATTTCTTTCAATCACTTAAAAGACACCGAGAAAATGTCTTTGTACATAAAACCATCCATATTAAAAAAGTGTTACTCACATTAATTTCTTGGAATAAAAAGGCAATTTAAAATTTCTGAGAATGAATAACAAAGGCAGTATTAAAGAAAACTGTCCTTCCATCCTTCTTCTATACCCATTAATTCCTTACCAGGGTAATGGGAGAGCTGCTAGAAGCAAGCAGTGATTGTGGGTGAAAGATCAGATTTGTGTTCATGCCATCTCCTTTGAAATAACTCGTAATTCTCCATGTAACCATAGCATTTTTTTAGCCAGAGATATTCCTTTGCAGGGCTTCAACATTTCACACAGAAGGCTAGTACTGCTCCTAAAGTGCTCTCCTAAGAGGACAATTTTGCACAGCTCAAGTTGCACCGGGTTGACGTAACACGACTTCATGATTCATGACCTCTTCTGAGGCTCAGTCGAACTACTAATTGTCTGCTTATCACTGGCACAACAAGGGAACAATGAATGACCATCGCAACAAAGCGGAAACCCTCCAAGTGGATTGAAGCTAAAGGTTCACTAATGATTCACTATTATCTTCTTGACATACACCGTTGAGTTATACCTGTTCGGCTCAACAGAAAGTGTTCAGAGCGGGTCATAATGGTCTGTCACGGGGTAGAGGCCACTTCGGTTCCTGCCTTGAAACAAATGGATTTCACACTGCACACCTGCAGGGAGTTGGTTAAAGGTGTGAATGGGCTCTGAATAACAGCCACAGGACACGGCTCAACATACTACACAGCAAGCCAATTAGATGCGAAGCTGCAGGTAAGCGCGCTCTCTCTCCCATGCAGCAGAAAAAAAAAAAACAGAAATGACACCGCGAGGCAGTCCGGTTTTTAGGCCATATTCAAAATAGTATCCCTGTACCATCGTTAATTGGATGAAGACCCCAGGAAAGAAAGAGTGGCATTCAGGTTTTAATGACTGACAGAAAAGTGTGAGTCGACGAAGCGAGCCCAAGTGAAAAGTGGCACCGGCGGATTATTTTCTCACCAACTACCAGCAGTGGCCATTTGTTTCTGCTGTCAAGCAACTTGTTTTGTGTGAACACAGTCCACAGAGAAAAATAAAAGCGTTCAGAGAGACTTACTAATGCTTCCCTGCCTGTCATTGTCCAAATTCTGTCTGTGATTCAGTGACAAGCTACTACTCCTCCTATTGTAAAGTTAATGTGACAAAGTGACTCACCTTTTATAAAAATAATTTGCTCAGATCATTGAATGCAATTAAATGTAGATAATTGTGTAATATCAGACAACACAATAATGCAAAAAATACTGACCCAATTGTGGTATCAAGGCAACATGCAAGAGTTTAAGTTGTCAAAAATGAGGGTACTCTTAAGATGCTGTCAACCAGTCTTCCTGAATCTAAGTTAATGATAAAAAAGGACAAAATGTGCATTGTTTCACATTTTAAGGAGAGTAAAAGAAAATAAAATGTATTACCTAAAAACCTTGAACAGCCAACCGAGATGTAGATTACAGTTACTAAGACAGCATATAGCTACCGGGAGCTCAAAGAGAAATGCAAATATAATTCATGAAATCTCATACTGCTAAATTTACACTGCATTAACAGACTCTGGCTCTCAGTTAGTAGAGAACTTCATGTCTAAATCTACAAAAGATGTTCCCGTGTGATTTTCTTTTTTTAGCTTTAGTACAAGTCTCTGATGAATAAAATGATCATTTAGATCAGATGCTTACCCTGTAGTCTGCTTAAAGTCCAGAATAACTGTTGGTAACTAATTCAAATCTACATCTATTTTGTAGAGCATTTCATTCAAAATGTAAATAATTAAAATTTGTAAATCAGTAAATAAATAAATGCTGTGAATAGTTTTGAATAATAATTAGATACAATATTTGTTCCACAAAAAAATACATTTATGTCCAAAGAAATCTAGTAGAAATAGATCAAAACCACTACATTTTAAGGCTCTGATTGAATCAAACAGGAAATGCGTTTGTTTTGAATAACCACTGGTATCTGTACAAGGAGGTAGTTAACGTCTGTTGAGGTACATGGTCAAAATTTTCCAATCCCACTTTTCCTTTATTTTGACTTCTAGGATTTTCCATACAATAAAACTAGCTAAATGATTTAAAAAATCCAAAATAAAAAAAAAGTCTCAATGAATACAAAAAAATATTGATCTGATCGCTAAAAGTAACAGCAAGGGTTCCTATTTTGAAATTTTACGATGGTGTTGTCATTGACTGTTTCCGTTATGTCTCAGTGTTAAACTAGTCAAATTCACTGCTACGAAATAAATGGCGTCGTTTATTTCCAAACGACGTTACCCTGGCAACCACACAGCATTTCCTGTCCTCCCCACGGTATCAAGAGTTCAAAGTAAAAGCATACATGGAATGTTATAAGCCTTACTATTGGCTCAGATGCTTTTTGCTTGTTTTTTACAAGTCCGTCTACCAACATGTTGCAGCAAATGAGAAAGAGCGCTTAGAGGGCAGCTGTTTTGCACCAACTCTCCCTCCCAATCATGTGTTTGTTTTAAAGGATTCTGATTGGCTGACATAGGTTTTAGCTTAGTGTTACACTGCCCCCTATGTGTGTGGCATGCTTAAAAGCACACTAAGTGGCATATTTGTGTGGATGAAATCTTTTCTGAAAATGATCCTGTATGTATGATATTTTTTCCAGAGGAGATTTATATTTATATATATATATATATATATATATATATATATATATATATATATATATATATATATATATAAAGAACGGGCTATGTTTGTACAAGGCCTGAGATCTACCTACACATTTTAAACAAATTTTGCTGGATTGAGTCCCAATGAAGGTCACATTAAGGCTAGTTTGATATGGATCACATTCCTCTTTTAATACCTGTGTGGGAGCAAGTATTCACATTCAGACTGACCACAGTTATGGGGGTGAGGGGTGGAATTGGGTGGCACAATTTGGCTATAATTCAAGAAAAGAGGCACTGCCCTTCATGTTCATGAGGACATTTTGTGGCTTCAGCTGTTTTTATTTTCAAATAATCGTTTAACGAATAACAAACTGATTTCTCTCTTTACAATGCTGCTGGATTTTGTTCTGGCTCTTAATGCTGAACTGGCAGGCCATCCCTGCACTAACATAACCCAGAGGAGAAGACTTTAATCATTTACTCAAATGATCTACACTTAGCAGCTTAATTTCACCCCTGATTACATGAGATAAGGAATGTTTATCAGACTCAAATCTAAGAGCTCGAATCGACGCTCAAGTCGTTTCAGTGCAAGTCTATGGATTTGCGACTCAAAAGTCAGACTTAAGTCCCCATTCCTGGTTTCTGCTACAGCAATTTACAAAAAGAGAAGAAGGAAACCTTCCCATCAGATAAAGACTCATCTGGCAGGAGAGGCTCTACTGTTTCGTCTTTTCAAAAAACGACTGTACACTGATGAAATATGTGGAAATACAAAACTCAGTGTGTCAATCTATAATCCAGAGCTGCAGTATTTTAGTATTGAGTTGGCTTTCTACATAAATCATTTTACAAGAATAAAACATTTTTTTTTACAGTAGGCCTACATGAGAATTACTGTATTTTTCGGACCATAAGGTGCACCGGATTATAAGGCACATTAAATATTCCTCCAAAGTGTGTAATATCGCTCCGCCCCTTCACGTACACAGCTCTCTCCTGGGAGGGAGAGTTATCCGTCTCTGTTGGGAGGACAGAGTAGTTGGACTACACTGCCCTGTTTTTAACATAAGGCCAAAATAAACGTAACTTTTATATTGAATTGACTTTATTTGTTTGTTGATGCTAGCACATACTCCGGGCATGGGCTGCCTTACATGAATGCACTTCTAGTTTGACATTACAGTCAGGCAGTCTTGTAGACAGCTCAGGGGTCCGATCAGGAAGTGACACAGTGTACCATAATGCTCTGAATAACCATTAAGGGGAGCTGCATTGTTGCTAACCAAAGTCGTACTTACACATTTTAACAGACTTTTGAGCGCATGGCACCACATAAAATTGGTCAGTAAGCACAACTTTAATCATATATAAAGCAGACGAAATTATAAGGCGCACCATCAACTTTTGAGAAAATCTAAACATTTTAAGTGCACCTTATAGCCGAAAAATATGGTAGTTATTCAGCATATATTTTCTGATTCATTGAATTTTTGGACATAAGAATGTAGTAATTCATGCTAAATGAAAATGTGGCTTATCATAATATGGTTTGCAGTCAAACTTTAGAATGGGAGTTCACTAGACATATTAAAAAATGCCAGAAGATGCCAAACACCTAAAAAAAAATCTGATTTATGAGGTTATTTTAAGTTCAGCTGGTCTAAGCACCATTTTTGGTTGTTGGTGAACTCCTTCTAAAACAGTTTCATCCTGAATTCTTTTATGTAGAATACAAAGAAATGAAGGTTAAAGCTGTAGGTCTGTTATAGCCTCCAGACAGTGGATTAAAAAATAAATAAAACACAACATAAATGTCTTTGTAAAGTCTCGTATTTGATGACATAACACTGGTTCATCTAGGAGTTTAGCTCCCTTTATGTTTGAAGGCTTCATAGGTCGCTGTACCCTTGCTAAATAATAGAACCGTATTTACAAGGATCACATTGAACATATGTGAAAAAGTGGCTGTCTAAACAATGTATAAATAAAATAACATTCAAGTTTTGCTCTTAAGCATATAGGGGTAATTGTTAATATTGGGCGCTCAGCTAGAACATATTGTAATCATCATTATCCATCCCAATTTGTGAAAGAGAATGTGTCATTAGTGAGACTATGGTCGCCATGTTGACCTGCATACATTCCTGAAGCTCCGTAGACAGACTTCAGAGACAACTGGGTTGACACTCGAGGGCTTTTCCACAGTCACTTTACAGCAATTGGTACATAGCGATCTGTATGAGTGTCTTAAAAGTAACGCTCAAATCTATAGGCCTCTCTGCCTGCTTCCCCTTTGGGCTGCAGGCTCCAGAGTGGACCGCTTTGTGGCGAACTCAAATCTGGGGGACAGCTTAGGGTTGGCCTCTGGATACAAAAAACAGGTCAGAGTAAGATGAAAAACCACTGTTTTATACCTTAGCCACGGCTGAAGAGTCACAGCTCTCCAAAATTGCAAACAGAAGCACTTGCAATTTAGCCACCCTGCTGAATACAGCACACGTGGAAGGTGAAAGCATAACAGAACAACAACTATTTAAAGCAAGAATAGTTGCAGCAGATGAGTCTTATTGTGGAGTACAGAGACTTAAAACATTCAAGCTATTTAAACCTTTTCAAAAATTGTCAACCAACACAAAGCGGGATATAATTGTAAACTGGAAGACTTCCATTATGCAATGTATTAAAAACTGTTCAGCATTATATAATATATTTGCTCTGCTTTTCCAAATAAAGGGATGTTCACACTAAGCCTGGTTCTGTTGGCGGTTTCTTCCCGTTACAAGGGGTTTTTCCTTTCCACTGTCGCTATATGCATGCTCAGTATGAGGGATTGCTGCAAAGTGTGTGGATGGATGGATGGATGGATGGATGGATGGATGGATGGATGGATGGATGGATGGATGGATGGATGGATGGATGGATGGATGGATGGATGGATGGATGGATGGATGGATGGATGGATGGATGGATGGATAGATAGATAGATAGATAGATAGATAGATAGATAGATAGATAGATAGATAGATAGATGTGTGTGTGCATATACGTATATTTGTTTTTCATTTCATTCTTTGAATATTTGACTTATTCATGTTTATATAGCTCAACTTGTTTCATTCAATACATGTCTTCTGTATTTGTCCACTATTTTTACTCCACTTGTGTGTTACCAAGAATTGCTATAATGGGTGACTTTCTCCACTGGCAGATCAATAAAGATTATCTTATCTTAAAATCAACAACACGATGCAAGTGACTGTCCACTGTGGCTATAGACTCATCCAGGAGGAGTGAATGCTGCAAGTCATTAGTCCCTTTTCCATTGCAGGGACGTCCCAGCATTACCCAGGATTGTGAAAGCCCACTGCGTGTTTTGATACAATTTTTGCCAAGTAATTTGTGTCTCTGTCAGACCAGGCAGGCTGACAGCTGCTATAATCGGGGAGAACACCTGATTCCTTGCACATTGTTTTCAAGCTTCCGCTGGCTTTCACCCCTGAATGGAAGTGGGACACAGATTAAGATAGGCCAAGTGATATATTATGGTTCATGTTTGATTTAATTCAAATGCCAATGTGCCATTGGGCAAAGCCCTTAGCCCCAAAGTTGCCTGCTTATCTGCACAAAGATGTGGTTAGGTGTACGCAGCTCTAAGGTAAAAGTGGTCAGTATGACCATGTAACTCCAGCCTCAAGGCTACTGCAGCCTCCTCCAACAGGTCCTCTTCCAGTCATGCCTTGTGTTTACTGCCATCAATCTTCCCATTAACTCTCCGCATTTTCTCTGTCCTGCTGAAGAAAGGAACCCCCACAGCGTGATGCTACCACCGCCTTTTGGCCAAGTTGTGTTCAGGGTTGCTAGTTTCCCTGTCACATGTTTATATTCATTGGTTGTACTTAATTGGGTGAAACAGATTTTATTTTGGGGGATCAGAATAAAGGGGGGCTGAATACATATACATGCACCACTTCAGATTTATATTTAGAAACTATTTAAAAATGATGGAATATTTTACATAAACTTCCCAAATAAAAGCAAGTTTAGAAGAACATACATAGGAATTCAGGTTTGCGGTAATACTGTGAGAAAATGTGAAAAAGTCACATTATGAATACATTTACACGAAGCCTTACATAGCTGGCTTTTATGAAGTATTAGGCTTGGACATCGTATCTCCATTTGCCTTTTTCTGAAATTACTCCAGTTGGTTTTGAGGACAAAGGCCCTGATCGAGACATCCCCACTGAAGGATAAAATTAAGGACTGAGCATGCTGCTCTTTGCAGACATGAAGAGTTTTTTTGTTAACATCTTCCTTCTGGTAACTGAATGAATTTAGTCTCCTTGCCCTTTCTAGTCACCTATTGCAGAATCCACATCCAATCATCTCTCCGCACATCTAATCTTGCTCAAATGTTATATTTCCAAATGAATCAAGATCTTTATGTTGTGTGCAAAGCATTTCTTTTCTCATCCTGCTTTAACTGCACACTGGTCAAACTGTGAGCTTTAAACAGCCCACCCCTCAGTCCGATGAAGTCCTTAGCCCAGGGGACTTTGAAGTATATTTACCTTTAATCATGTCTAAGTGTAGATAAGGCCCAAGTGTGAACAGCTGATAATAAACATCAGTGTTAAAAAAAAAGGACATCAAAGAAGTTGTTTCAGCTGCAGTGATATCTGCTCTTCAAAACAAGTTATTGTAATCTTCTTTCACCAGGTAATAACTACTTATGGTCCATTTCCTTACAGGATCCCTGCAAACGATAACAGAGAAACTGGGGCACAGCTCAATTGTACTCAATTTCCTAATAATTACCATTTGAGCTCACTGACTTATACATAAAATAAAGGAGTGGGGGATTTAAGTCCCAGCAGGACGATCAGCCGCGGTGAAACGGTTACAGAAGAGCAGGAATCAAAGAGAAAAACCCACAGGGGGGAAACATTCAGATTATTTCTATGAAAACCAACTTTCTACAGACGACAGATGACATTGCACTTGATTTGATTAAGCTCAGGCAAGTCCAAATATTCTCCGTGGCTGTGAGTCTAGAAGGACCTCTGGCAATACACTCAAGGTCCGCCGTGCTTTCATTAACATGTGACTGAGGCCTCAGAATGTGATTTTCCTTATGGAATCCAATGGTCAATAAAACAAAATGAATGACTGCAGGTCAGCATCTCAATACTCATTACATAGGCCACCAAGATGGATTTGACATTTTCAATACGCTGAGTGATTCCAGAAAAAGACCTCATTGACTGAAGTCGGGACACTTCACTGAGACAAAATATTAATTTTTCTTATAGCAAAGTGTTAGTATAAGAGCATATGCAGGAGTTTACACACACACACACACACACACGCACACACACACACACACACACACACACACACACACACACACACAAAAAGGCTCGGATTGGCAGAAAAGTACTTTTTTTTTTCATTAATTTTAAAAAGTAAAATCTGTGCATCGTTTATAAATGTCTACAGAACGTCTGTGTGATGTGAGCTCTGTAACCAGAGTCATATTCCCTGATTGTGTACACAATCATGGCCAAATAATTATCAGTCTGATAATTACAGACTGCTATTCAAGCTTTTATTACTGCTATCTAGATGATTATTTCAGTCAATTTAATGAAAAGCTCTTTTTTGTACAGAAATGAGTGTTTCACAAGAGGATGAGTGAACATTAATACAGAAATTTTATATTATGACCTTATGCAATCATGGTGAAGATCACTGACATTTTTTTTTTGTAGACCAGCAGTCATTGGGAATTTCCAAAGGATGAACAAAGACAAGCCACTGGTAAATAATCTGGATGTTCATAGCTTGCTGGCTCCAAGGATATTAAAAAAAAATTGAGTGGAAGAAATAAGGTGCACCAGCAATATTCTTAATACCGTGATAGTCACAGCATTAAGTTAAAGAAAAGCCAATTCAATAGTTCTGTGGAAAATCACTAGATGTGGACTGTGGCTGGAATAAGTGCTTGAAGAGCCTGATGCATCCAGAAAATGGCCGACATGCCTTGTATTCCTTGTGTTCAAAGCCACTTTTGAACCATAACAAAAGTCAGAAGTGTCTTTTCTGGGCTAAACAGTACTGGGCTGTTGCTCAGTACAGATAATTTTTCAGATGAGAGTAAATTTAGCACTAGTTAGAAACTTTACTTGGAAACTAAAGTCTGGAGGAAGAGTGGAAAGACACAGAGTCCAAGGTATTTGTGGTGTGAAGTTTCCCTAGTCAGTGATAATATCTCATCTTTTGAGCCACTGGGTCTTATCAAGTCCAAACTCAGCCCAGCCGTCAACCTGGAAATTTTAGAGAACTTATCGCTTTTCCCTCTGCTGACAAGTTTAATGGAGATGTTGATATTAACTTTTGGCAGCACTTGGCTCCCACTTGCACTGCCAAAAGTACAAACACCTGGCGTATTGGCTATGACCTCACTGTGCTTGATTGGCCAGCAAACTGACCTGACATAAACCTCACAGAGAATGACCAAAAGGGAGTTGAAAGACACCAGACCAGCTATCAAGGCAACCTGAGCTTTTTTAACACCTCACAGCAGAACCAGGCTCATCCCCTCTGTGCTACACTGGGTTGATGGATTAATCCATATAAAACGAGGAACGACCAAGAATTGAGTACATATGCTGTAGAATGCAAGCATTTTCATAATAAAAATATTTTATTAAATGTCCTAAAAAAAATGTATTTGGGATTTTCATTAACTGTAAGCCACAACACTTGAAACGTATCCCTCTGTGTGAGTCAATATCACCTCAACAGCAAAATATTACAAGAAAAACACCTTGAAAATAAAAGCGTGTCCATTTAAAGGTTAGATATAACGAATGCGTCTGTATTGATAAAAATCAAACTTTTCCATTAACCCGGATCCATTAACAGACAGAGCATTGAATTACAACGTCAGTCGATCCTCCTTTGTTTGACAACACTCAATCAGACCTCCCCCATCCCATCCTTTCACTTAAGAGCATTTTCCAGCTTGTCTCGAAGGACCTCTACAACCGTTACATGACTTCAGCTGTGGCTCAAAGATGCTCTTTGTTGTCCATAATGTTGTTTCTTTGAGGCAGAGGGAGTTGGTCTCCATCAGTCACACATATGCTGTTTGCAATGACGTCTTTGCAATGCTTGGTTAGTACTGAGTGCTGCGGTCAGCAGGATCCCACAGGGTTAGCAACGGGAGGTCGATCACTTCCTGTTCCCGCTGAACCGAACCAGAGGTAGGTGGGATGTACAAATTAGCGACTGAATAGGAAGCACGATCAAAGCAGAGCAGGCCGGACAAAAGGTTATTCTTCATCTCCATTGTCTGACAGAAAACAGGAATAAGACTGAAGCCGGCGTTAACCGTGAATTTTTAACTTCCAAATCCAGCCTTTTTTTTTCTCTCTCTCTCTCCGTCTTGCCGCTCTGACATATGTCCTATTCAGCGTGAAACCTGAATGGGGCATTGATAAAAAAGAAGCTACCATGTGGAGGAGGAACATATGTGGACCAAAAGCAGAGGAGAGAAGTGCAGTGGGAGGTATGGCAGAAACTGTGTGTGACCAAATGAAGTGACTCGCAGGTGATTGATACAAGGAAGGAGAGAATGATAAACTCGGAAAGGGCTGCTGGGAGAGACGCCCTCTGTCATCAGTTACACTAGCTCAGCTTGGTCCATGCCAAAGCAGCAACAAAGAGCAATCTGTGGAACTGTATCACCGTCGCTCCACCACATTGTACTGAAGGCCTATCTGTACCAGCAGGTTCAATAGTGCCACACATCACCATTTTTCAGGCCCATCGCAAACTGGGATCTGCACCAGGGTTAAATGGGGAGCAAGGAAAGATTGCCTCTGGCAAACACAGCAAAACCACGGGTTCAGCCGCATTCACAAGAGTATTTCTGCTGAACGTTTGTTAACGAAAAAAGACATACAAGAGCTGAAAAGAACATTTTTAAACTATATTAAATACATTGTGAATTTATATTTCATATCTGAGGCAGAAAAACCACGGACAAACCATGGACAGATGCCGACGAACTTGTCAGCATCTGGTAAGTATGTGAATAACTGTGAATAATAGTAGCAGCATCCTCTCATACTGAAAACCTTTGAACAATCCAACTTTTAATTTAAGTACATTTATTTACTGGGTAAAGTCCTCCCAGTGAAGAAATAACTGCTTTCAATAGCATTAATTTAACTGAAGCCTTTTTATGATTAATACTTCTCTGATTTATCATAGTTTCTTAGAACCTGCAGTTAGTGTTTACTTTACGTTTTGCTGAGGTGTAAATATGATGAGACACAGAACTTCACAAGCTCACTTTCAGAGAACTGCAGAAAAAAATTGCCATTCATCAGTCTGATAAAATGTTGTTTTTTACCCAGAAAAAAACACTCCTACTTTCACAAATGTAAAAGTACAAAATTCAAAATCTTCTGTCATCAGAAAAAAAGCACTTCATGGTCACTGACAAGCATGGTGGAAGTTGTGTGATGCAGGGTGAGATTTTCTGTTTCAAAGGCCTTTTGAACCTTGATGGAGTGAGTACCCAGCATATAATGTAAATATTGGATTCAAAATAGAAATGTAATGGCCTCTATACGTCTCACTTTGAATGTTTCTTCTACTTTTTTCACTGTGAAACTATACTACTATTGCTTTGTGAAGATGGTTTACACACCTTCACCAGGGTTGAACACAATTTTTTACCTTCCCGTGTTTTCTGTACAGAAAAAAATCAAATAATTTCACTTGAACATGATCTATTATATGCGTGTGTAATTTAGTAAAACATGAAAGACATTCACATTAACAAGCAATTTCCCAAAAGATTTATATTTTATTTTCAAAGAGTTTTGTCACAACCTCCACATCCACAGAGTCAAAGTAACACAACATTGCCTGGAGCACAAGTCGGAAGCAAATCCTTGGAGGAGCTGAGGCGGTTAAGATTCATTGCACTTTAGATTATTTTTATATCATTATGACTTGGCAAGCTGACAACGCAAGAAACATTACATTTAGAGGGGGAAAAAAAACACAAAGGGGGAGGACATGTGCTTTGCGGTTCGTGGCCTCGTTTGAACTCTTCACCTCATGTTTACATGGTATGCATCTCAAGCTGTATGTTCCAGGTCCATAAAATTTGACAGATGGAATAAATCATCATCTCTAAAATAAACATATTGCAGCCTAGGCCCACAGAGAAAATGCAACCAAACTGTGTGCATATTACTGCCAAGTCTGGAATCATATCAGCTGTCAACACGGAGAAATACAGAGCCTTGCAGAAAAAGTTATACCCCCTTGAACTTTTGCATTTCTGTCACGCTACCTCAAGTTTCAGCGCAATTTATTAGGGTTTTATGTGGTACAAACAACAAGGAGCTCATCGTTTTACAAATAGAAATCCACAGAGTGTAGCATGCATATGCTATATTTATTCTTCCTCCCTTCTAATTAAATTCAATGGCCAATTCACTTCAGAAGTTACCTAACTAGTAAATATACACCATATTTGTGTCATTTATTCTCATTCTAAAAGAGGGGGTAGATTTCGGCGGCACGCTATCAAAACCTCATGGATGGGTGTTGTGTTCATCTTATAAGAGAGGCAAATGCTGTCAAGTCTACTAAGACCATGAATTACCTGATAACTATACAGTTTTTTTCTTCAGAGATTAGATTTATGAGCTGTATTTATTCTGAGCTTCCAGGATATTAAAGCTTGTTATTTGTAATTCTGTTCAGAAACACTTTCTGTCATACTGGTCGTTCCATCCTGAATAGAGTAAATGCATTATGTATTCAGAAAAAAAGGACGTTATTAAAATCAATATCTGGTAGAGCTGCAGGCCTGTAAAAACCAATCACTGCCGGTCGGTCTGAAGGGTAGGGGTTTGTCAAAGTGTTGGTCCTGATCTCACTTCCTCTGTCCCTCAAGTTCCAGGTGTATCACCTTATCTACTGTTTGTCCCGCATGCTAATCATTCTCATGTAACGCCAGTGCATGTTCCTTTTTAGTTTCTGCTTGCTGGCTGCGTATGCACACTTCTAGTGTTTATGCATCCGGTTAGCTTAGCGGTTAGCTTCGGTGTTAGCCGTTCGTTGTACGGTAGTTCTGCTGCTCTTACTGTATACTTTGAACCTGGATGAGAGTTACAAGAACCAAACTGCGTGTAAGTTTAAGAGAAGAAGAGGAAGGCCTCGGTAGAAGGAAATAAGACCAGCGTGTACCTGGAAGCTTTTTTTCACATGATCCCGCTGAAAAGCAGGAGAGCAGGTAAGACGATCTTCTGCATGCGCAGTTATTCAAAAAGGGACTTGGGGAAACTTCTGGAAAAATCACTGACTCTATTTACTAATTAGCTAACTTTTGAAGCCAATTTGTTGCACTGGATATTATTTAGGAGTAGCAGAGTACAAGGGCCTGAATACAAATGTACAAATGTTTTTTGTAGATTTAAATAAAAATGCAAAGAACTGTGAATCATTTTCCTTCAACTTAGCTATTAAGTACTTCAAATTAAATTTGAATTTATTCTACACAAGATTGTAGCTCAAGGTGTATAAACATTTTGCATGTCACTGTAGATAATCAGCACTGTTCTGATATATGTTGGAGATGTTTGGTGTTTCTTAGCTTGCAAGAGAGCAATCGTATGTAATTACTATAAAAAAACAAAACATTTTATGCGATTAACTACCCTGAACGCTTTAGATTCAATACATTTTTGATTAGGCCATTTTAAATGCACAATTAGGGAACTAAAAGGTATTTAAAAAAAGCTCCACTCTACTTTACATTTCAGTGATTTGGACAGCAAATTTTTAAGTGCTGCAGATCAAAGGAAATAAGCTAAATTTAAACATTTATTTACATAAAAAAAACTGCACCAGCTGACAGCAAGCCCCACTTTCAACAGCTGGACACAGGAATAGAACAGACCTTTCTTTATCTTTATAGTTTTTGGTTTGGAGCGATACTAAAATACCCCAAATGGAGGTTAAAATAAGTGCATCTTGCAGCTGATGTAACGGGGCTGTAAGCATGTTTGCTTTGATGACAAAGCAAAATTCCTACTTATAAGGTATTCACATCATTTGTGAGTCTGTGTGAACATAATATGTGTACTAAAGGTTTTATTTCATTATTTCACAAAAAGAGAAGCACACATTTAGTCAACTCTGGATTCTGGGCAGGTTAAATCTTTCAACAAAGCAAAACTTACTTTCATGGACAGAGTTTGCACACCATTGATTGGTTCACCAAGGTCATGTTTCCTTAAAAAATAAAAAATAGAAAAAGGAAGATATGTGTATCCAGGTTTCAAAGCTCTGTGGACCTTTGTTCGGTTTATCTCATAAGACAGACGAATGCTGTTAGCCCTGCCAAGACTATGAATGAACTGCCCGCTACATTTCTCTTTAGACATTTAATAGCAGCAAAAACGCAGCATTATTACAAAGTTCACAGCCCACCGGTACCAGCTAAGACAGAAAAAAAAAGAGAACTTCTGGCATTGAAAGCACATGGGACTTCACATTCAATCAATTAAAAGTGTTTAAGGAAGTTCATTTTTGTGCCACCGCATTTCTTCGAGCCACCTTCATCTTTTCTATTTTATGTGCAAGGACCGGGCGCTTCATTTTATCTTCTGACATGCCGATTTTAAGAGGACAGCCCAGATGAATGAATCACATGATTTGCTATTGATCTCTGCCTCTCACTGGAAAACAACTTAATGAACATTCACCAAGGAGTCATACAATCCATCAGTGTGATTCAGCAAGATAAGTGTCCTCTTGGATTGACAAGGGGCAAAATAGAAGACTGGTGGACAACTGAGTTTAGTCAGGGGAAGGATCTATGGATTTATTGATCCCACCGCCTGATAAGGAATGCGGGAATAATGATGCTGTTAATGCTTGAGCCGGGATGGCCCAAATCTCAGGAGACAGGCAGAGAAAGGTGAGAGCGCCAGTCCAGGACTGGGCAAGAAAAACACTATTTTTTTTTCATTTATTAGAGCATCATTTGATTATTTATTAGGAAGTTATTAGAGATTAGGAGAGTCGTTTACATGCAGGTGCGACCGACTGAGGTTCTTCAATTAAAATGAGTCCAAAATTGGATCCAGATAAATGCAAAGGATGTTGGACAGGAGGAAAATAGAAAGTGTGATGGATGTAAACATTTCCTCCTGCGGTTGTCATTCAGAGTTTAATGTCTTTTACAAATCCAACAGTAGTTTTCTGAGCACTGACGAGGACAAAGTGGTTGTAGGGCTTGCAGGATTTGGGTTTGACCAATATACTGTATGTGGCTTTAATACCTCACCCTATTAAAAAAGTAACATTGATTCAGAACTAAATTTTAATAAGACTAAACTACAATTTTAATTCAACTGATCAGACTTAAAAGAATATAAAAAGGAGACATTGCTCACCTTTGAGTTTTTTTTTTTTTTTAAGGACTCATTGGATCCCTGACAATTTGTATTAATTTGATATTGCATAACTGTGGCTGTGATAATGCAAATGGTTAAAAATTTGTCCAGGTTGCATATTTTGTGGTAATTTTTTTCTTTCTCAAAGTCTGATTCCCTTTTAACTGCATTGACATATTTTTGTCCATTTGACAATTTATTGTTACATTAATTCCAACATTGTGTTTGAGCCTCAGCTGAGAGCCCATTGAGTTATTGGGCTACGTGTTTATTTGCACTAAGGCATTTGTTGAACTTAGAAGTACATTTAAAGTGCTAACTGCAGAGAATACCAAAGCATTTTCCCATTCTGCTCTTTAAAGACAAACAAGTGTTTACAAGGTAATATTTATTAACTTACTGCTCTGATAGTCTGACCCTTCTCACTTGCTAAGGTTAGATCAAACCGGCCTGCCGAGATGGGTGGTGGATACAGGTAAGTATAAAAATGTTGCCTTATATTAGCCAACTGACAAGCAGTGTACAGCAACATGTGGGGGAGGGGCAGTGATGGGCTACTTTTTTCACTTCAGCACCTTCCCTGGGCTCTCATAAGGTTGTTAAAGCATCAGAATGTGCTGATGGAAGATTTTAGCAGTTTTAAAACAGCTTTTACCACCCTAGGTACACTTTGACTCTAGTAACCCGCTATACATGTTTGACTGTAAAGTTGGTAAAGCAGATCTGATCAGTTGAGGTGGATTTCAACATCAGGTGTGCAAAGTCACTGTTAAGATTGTCCACTTGCATCTTTCTCTGACAGCTCTCTCTTAATACTTGGTTTGAACCGGGCAAATGAGCAGAAAATCCTGGTGTATTCACCAGAATGCCATAAGTCTCTTAGATTACTTTTATTTATACATTTAAGCACAATAATGACTCCCTGTTAAGGATTTATAAGTACTGCGTTTAATTTGGTTCCATTAATTTTGAACACATGCACACTAAGCTTGTACTGAATGAGCTAAAGGAAGCATTTTAGAGGCATTCATTCAGAATCAAAGGGAAACCTAAACTAATAACCTTTGCAACCACACACAATGCAAATTTCCTACGGAATATCTAAAAATGAGGAAATAAGCATCTTTAGCTCGCTATTTCATAGTATGTGGCTCTCCTCAGCTCAAGCCCTAAAGGCCAGGAGAGTTATCCTCTGTTCCCTCTAAAGTACACTTTGTCCCAGTTTCCCCACCAGATGGGCACACTTTTTAACTACTGAGCCGTCTTTGCTATGATTACCATGGGTGGAGCGATAGTGAGCACAATAGGATGCCTTTTGCATCTTTTCCACTTTCTTGTAAAATTCCTAAGGCTGGGGGGGAAAAAAAAGAGATAGGAACGATTTGCTAATTAAAATCACGGTCATGACCTTTAGATTGTTGGAACGATCTCTTGATTAGATGCACTGAGATAAACCTGATAGACCTCCCACAAATGCACTGGACTTGATCTACTCATCCCAGGATGCTTCCAAAGTGTTAATTCATGTTTATTCAGTGAGCGTCACATGACAACAGGCATGGGAACTTTGCCGACATGATCAGCATGTGCCTCACTGCTATGCCGGGCACATTGCCAGAGAATCTATATCTCATCCGCCGTGATCTGCCCTTTGTTCAGCTGTGGCTGGGCTTGTCCAAAGGTCACATGGTGGAAAGCAGAGGCTACATGAGGAAATCATCAATGGAGATCAATGCTGTGTGACGCTGGTGGGGGTGGGGGGGACGGTTGTCATTTTCGAAAAGCACTTGACAGCAATCCGTTCAGCCATAAATATGCTACAAAAACTTCACAATAGATAGAAAAGCTCCTTTTGTTGTTGTAATTGCATTTGTGTGTTTCAACGGAGAGGGAATCTACTTGCAAACAAAATTATGTTCACTAAACAAAGCAGAAAATTTTAAAATGACTTGTATTATATCTAGAATGAAAAGACATAAAACCCGCATCTGCAAAAATACAAAGTGAACAGATTTTAATTAATATTTCTTTTAGGAAATTAAGGGTTTGGTGTGTATGAACCTGCTTTTTAAGTTCAGTGGTGAGTATTGTTGCAGAGCCCACATGAAAAAAAGCTCATCCGTTCTCAATTACCTAGGGGTTTTACTTTGCGCTCAATCATTTCTCTTTTGTGATTTTCCTGCTGGTGTGTAAAGACCTTTCCTTAAAGTGAACAAGCTAACCGACAAAACTGGTAGAAACACTTAAAAGGAGCCGGCTACAGTAAAGCTGCACACACAGCAACTCCGTGTGGAGTCTACGTAAGGGGGGGGCCCAGATATCTAAGCTCACCAGTAAACACCGGCATCTACCCGCTAAACCGTCAACATCTGCTCCGGTATGGTAGATCAAAGACGCGTGCACTCACAAATTCTTATCAGCACACAAAGGCTCTCTGCTGCACTGTGAGAAACTACACTGTAAAGGGGATTGCTGCTTTTCAGAAGCAAGTGTTTTGGAGTGAGTGCAGGGAGAGAAAAAAAAAAATCCAAATAATTTTCAATACAAACATGTGGCTGTTTGAGATATCTGGAGTTGAGAAAGTGTTGGCTTTAGGGTTTCTTTCCTTCTCCCCTCAAAGGTATGAAAGGATACTTTCCTTCAAAACGGCGGCTCCGATCACTTTAAATGAACAGTCGTTAATAGCCAGTTTTACCTTTTAAACATCTTGCATGTGACTCGGAAATATAACTTCCCGTAAACCAATAGATACTCTCAAATGAAGAAATAAGGCTATGCGTTAATAACAACACCTTACATTCAGATGCAGCATCAAATATAAAGCTGAAACCATGCAGTGCTACCAGAAAGTATTCACATAGTTTTACTTTAACACATTTTTTTTGTTATTTTAACCATGCAGTCGGGGTCATTTTGGTGGTGGAGGATGATGAATCGTTGCCGTTAGTCTGAGTTGAATGCACTTATTTTGTTTATTAAGCTGTTTTTTTAAAGCAACTGATTTACCGTTTAGATACATTTCGTCTTTTTTGTCCGTTTCCATAATAACACCCCTATGGAAGCTCAGCTACTTGTTGCTCTGTTCACAGCTCCCCCCTTTTACCAGACCAAGCTCAGCTTATGGCTTCGGCAGATTGGTGCTACACATGAAACCAAAGTAAAGAGATTGTTCCTGCAAACAGTGCATTATGGTCAATTGGTTTCCAGCAGACAAGAAATCCAGGTGAATGTGGCCGAAACATCTAAATTCAGAGTGACCAATGTACGCCCCACAGGTGTGCCCTTTTTACTTGTTCAACTAAAAGTGCACAAGAGGGAGGAAAAAAAAAACATACCCAAGTTGTGCTTGGACAAAACACCAGAAAACATTGACTTTTAGAAGGCATTAAGAGCGCTGCTGCTCAGAGTAGGTCAGGTGTGATTTTAGGTATAAGAAATAAAGTGTAACATGGGTGCATCCGTTTTTGATCAGTAATAATTAGTGCATGACGTCCTGGTTTTTGCATCCCTTACCCCATTCTCAACCTTCAACAAAGATATTACCATCTGAAAATAGCGAAACGCGCAGGCAATGTGCTTAAGTGATTTTATAGCAGAAGAAATATAAGATCAATACCAAATAAATGATATTTTAACCTTTGGGTTTCATTTGCAGCAACAGAGATGTCCTAGAATTATATTATCACGTTTGAACTGTAAAAGCTTTTTTACAACTTTTTGAACTTTTAAACAGCTATAAAAAAGTCATCCAAAGCATCACTGGTTACAGGAATAAGGTTTAAAGCAAAAGGGAACTTCACTTGCTGGGTGGGGGTGGAGGGAGGTAAAGCAACACAGAGTAAGATTTCAAGACTTAGAGAAGTGCTTAATCACATTTGGTGCATTTAAAATAACTGATACAGAGGAACTGATATTTTCACAAATAACATTTCAACTAAAACTCACTTGTTTTTATGGAATATTGTCCCAAAAAAATCAGATAAAACTGTAATTGTGGTTTTACTGGGGGGGAAAAAACAACAGAAAAATACTTCTGCCATTTTGTCACCATTCCCCTACACCATGGGTTTCAGCAAACAAAGAGTATACAGTCACTCTGACAAACATCTACAAGCTAAACTTTGATAGATTTAATGTGTTGTGTTCAAATCTGTCGTCCACAATGAGATTAATAAAAAAACAACAACATCTAAGCGATCAAATAAATTCCCTCAGGCGTTTTGCCTCTAAAGACAGACTGTTACTACTGTTAACTCTGGCTGCTTCCTGCCTGCGCAAAGCTGCTGTGTGTAAAGCAGCCGCGGCACAAGGAACATGTCCACGGGCATCCTGTGTCAGCCGGCTGACCTACTTTATTCTCTGTAAGGTCCCGCAGCTCCCTCCAGAACCCCTTTACAACAAAGACACCATTTTGTCTTCATTAGACCCAGAAGATGTCACTGCATTCAGCTCGCTTACAAATCAGGATAGCTCTGTTTACAATGTGTTTACGGCCTTAATTTCAAATCAGCTACGAATATAAACAATTAAGGGGAGATGTAGCCCGGTTCACTTAATTGGGATCGCTGCCACCGAAATGGAGACGACACTGTGAGCGCAGCTACCTCCAGATGCAACTGGAGTAGTCTTCTTGTGACGGTGAGAGAGTTCGCTGTGTGAGACGTTCCCTCTAACTCTCTGCGGCCCTCAGTTGGTCCACATCCTTATTAGCATTTACACCGCGCAGCTGCAGCTTTAAATCATTAATACAGTTCAAATTAAATACAGTTACATACCCTGATCAGTGATGTTTAATTACAGCTAATAACTGACCATCTGTCTGTTGGGGGTGGGGGGGGGGGGGGGGGGAGGCAGCGAGGTTCTCCTCGAGAGGAACCCTGAAGTGCTAAACAGTGACATCATTCGTCCATTGTGGTTCATCGATCACAATAAAGAGCCATATTTTTGCCTGGGAAGGATCAGGACAACACGTGTGATTAATATCCATACAGGTACATCTCAGAAAACTGGAATATCCTGAAAAGGAAGAAAAGAAAAAATTGTCACCCAGTTTTCCAAAAGCGGAACTTGTTTTATACATTATACAGAGTGAAATATTTCAAGAGTTCATTTCTTTTCATTCAGATGATTATCAGAACTCAAGGTGTGGTGCCCTAATCAGCTAATCAACTCAAAATACCTGCAAAGGTTTCCTGAGCCTCTAAGCCAGGGTGTCAAACCCCCGTCTTTGAGGGCCGGTGTCCTGCAGCGTTTGTATGCGTCCCTGGTCCAACGCAACTGGGTCAAATAACCAGATTATTAGCAGGACTCTGGAGAACCTGACTGCAGACTCAGGAGCTAGTTCAGCCATTTGGTTCAGGTCTGAAAGTCGCAGGGAACAGGCCCTCGAGGACTGGAGTTTGACACCTTTGCTCTAAACGGTCTCTCAGTCTGGGTCAGTAGGCGACACAATCATGGGGAAGACTGCTGACTGCACACGTCTGGGAGACGGTCATTGATACCCTCCACAAGGACGGGACGCCACAAAACACCAGGAACAGGGATAACCGCAGCCCAGAGAGGATTGTCAAGAAAAACAATCTGAAGAATTTGGGGGAGCTTCACCAGGAGTGGACTGAGGCTGGAGCCTTCTCTGAGATGTTCAAAGGTTGGAACGTCGTTCTTAGTCTACTTCACCCCTGACCGCTCTGCTGTATTTCTTGGCCTTCATCTTGTTGCTTGGTCACTAATGTTCTCCACAAAAGCTGCTTTTATACTGGCATTCATTTTACTAGCTCTGAAGTTAGTTGCACTGGGGCAGAATAACAAGGGCAAAGCATCTATATGTGCTACTTTGTGTTGGTTTATAAAAAATTCCACTATGAATGTTACGGTTGATATATCATAAAATTTGAAATAGTTGAAGAAGAATTTTGTGTTTCCCAAAGGCACAGATTCTTCTGATTGCATCCCATAAAAAAAAGTCCTTCTCATTCTGACGCCATTACCCTTCACTGCTTCTGAACTTTGACCTCTAGGAGGGCAGTTGCCATTTTATGTTAACTTACGATTTGCACTTTTGTCAAAACACAATTTGTGGATAAATAATTCATAAACATCACTTAGCTACTTAATAGCCGAGATGATTTGCCCTGCATGCATAATTGTGGGTAACGATTAGGTGAGTACAATTTTTAATAAAAACAAGAAAATACTGTTTAAAATGAGTATAAAAAAGACTTAATTCGGTGTTTTAATTAACTTTAATATACGTTTTAACAGTATTAAACTTTCCCTTTATGACTAAACCATTTACAGAGATAGATCAGCCAAGCAGTTCTTGCTCTGAGAGAATCCAACTCCGTATTTTTATCAAAGTCGTAACTGTTTTAAACAAACACATGCAAGATGTTCTGGCTTCAACAACATCTGAGACCAAGAGCTTCAAAATCCACATCAGGAGGTAGGAAAGAGGGCCATGGAAATGCAGGTTCAACTCCTACGGGAGATTTATTTTATCACTTCTTTCCATCTAAGTAACCCCGGTTCCAGTCCCTTGTGAGCCAGTTGTAAGACCGGTGCGTCTGTGTGGATGTTTTTCTCCCCGTTTTACATTTACATGCTGTTTGGCTGCATACAGTCAATAAAAATGTGCTCAGTTTTAAAAACTACTCATTCAAGTTTCGGAAAAAAAAAAAAAAACTTTTAGCTCGGTTTAAAATTCAACCAATCTTATTCGCCTGAGGACGCACTGACACAGCAGCTGAAAGAAAGCTTGCCGCTACATTGCAGCGGGTACTAGAGCCAGTGTAACGTAGCGGCTGGTAAATCTAACTCAATAAAGACAAAACGAAAACACAGATGTTGGCTGTGCCATGCATCCAAGTGAACTTTCTATTTTTTTTCTTTTTAAATTGATTTAGACCTCCCTAAGCTGCTGCCTATACCATTCAGCATCATGGCTGCTGATTTTTCAATCCAAACATATTAATTTTCCCTCTTTAGAATAAAACAAGATTATAAACCAGACTGTAAATGAGCCCCAACATCTCTCTCTGCTACTGCCTTCATCAAGGCTGCACACCAGGTGGCAGACTGCTCAGCTAAGTTTGCCGCTCTCCGCTATAATTACCTTGTCTAAACACCACAGCGACAACCATAACACAATTCTGCACAAAACGCTTTGGACCGGTTCACGTGGTGGGAATTTGAGGGAGTCATAATGATGCTGTTTACTTGCAACTTTTTTTTTCTCCTCAGAGTGGTGCACAGTCATTCTCTTTACATTTTCTGCTCTCATTTTCAAAACGCTCAAGTGGAAGACGGCGGCTATGGCAGCGCGGCAACAGCAGGAGGCTGGCGCAGCGGGGGACATGCCAGAGGGTACATCGCTGAGACACGTCCTAACGACTAAGGCCAGATTGGACTCGGTGGGGAGAAAGGAGATGGTTGCTCTTTGAAAGCCCTCACAGTGTCTGGAGATGTGGTCCTCACGGCCGTAGAGCTTGTTATCCTCAGGAAAAAAATAAATAAACAAAAATTAAAACCGCTCTGATGGGGCTCTGTGTCTTTTTCTAAAACCTTGCACATTTCTGCTTGAATGGACTCTTCCCCCCCTCCTCCCAGTTCATGTAATCTAGGAAGTATGCATTGATCAATTTTACATTTCCAGCTCATCCACAATTTAACAGCCTTTTCTCGTGTTGTTCTTTTAGGGTGACTATAACCTTTGTCCATGCACAGAAAAAAAAGTTTAACTGATAAAAGCTTCAAATCAGAAGAAATACTGTACTTGCAACCTTTTAACTTTTCTGTAAAATTAAATGTATTTTATTTTCATTTTATGAGATAGACCAACACAAAAGTTGTGCAGACTTACAACGTGGAAGGAAAGTCCCTCGTTTTTAAATGTATTTTATTTCGTGGCATGGAGTTATAAATAACCTTCAACTGAAAAGATACAGAACAATTGGAAATCTACTAAAACTTGGCGATTCACTTAAACTGTCAGGCTGGGACTAGTGGTAATTCTAGACGAGTTAGCTGAACTGCAAAACGCCATGCTTTGTGGTAGAAAACTAAAGATTGCTACATATTGCATGAGAACAAAGTTTCTTTTCTCGTAGTCGTGTCACGAACGGGGATAGAAGGACCCAGTATTCAGGCCGGACAAGCAGATGATATTTACAGGAAATATATTAACAAAAAAAAACGATCAGACAGAACTTAAATGGGCATCTAGCCAAAAACAGAACAACGTAGCTCAAAAACCAAAATAGTCCAAAACTGATAAATGGTAATACTAAATCAAAAACAGGAGACTGGCAAGATCCAATATACAAAAATCAGATCCAGTCAGGCAACGGGCAGGCAGTCAGAAAAAAAACAGGACAATCGGGGGTCAGGCTGGCTCGGAATTCCAGAGGCTAATTGGGTCAGGTCTACAGGCAAACAGAGTACGGGGAATGCTGGACAAGACTCACCAATAGGCATGGAAAACAATGATCTGGCAGAGTGCAGGAGACAGAGGCAGGTATAAATAGGGGAGGGAGCAGGTGAATTGAGTAGAAACTAATTACAAGAAAACAGGTGGAACTAATCAGAGGCAGGGAAGTGACTGACAGAGAACCGAATTGATAGGTTGGTGACTGCTAACAGGGGAGTGACCAACTGATTGGGTGAAAACAGGGAGGTGAGCTGGCAGGTGAACAGACCTGAACTAAAAACTTGCAGAACCCTGACTGATAATATAAAACGAAGAACAAAAGCAAACCACAACAAAACTCAAACTATTCCATAAACCAAACTAAGACAGAACCTAAACCTAAGACAGAATCGGTAAAATAGAAAGAAGTACAAAACAAACCAATAACAAAACTCCAATCATGACAAGTCGGGGTGGGAAGAACATGAAAATAGTAGTTTTGGCTCTGTCTTTTCATACTGCGCGAGGCACTCACCTGCAGGAGTCCGTCTCTCGTGACTGAAGATCATGGGCAGCCGGAGCAGGGGGGCAGGGGGGCAGAGAGGCGAGCACGCCTAGATCTGGCAGACACATAAATGCCGACGGTGTGCTCTGGCACTGTTTGTAAAGACTGCAAACACCGGGGACATGCAATGCTACGGGCGCAGGACTGCTCCGCTAGGATAAACTATAGAGTAAACTATGCAGGTGAGCAGAATTTGCATGTTCGACCGCTTAAACCACCAGAATGTGTGACTGCAGTTCCACAGATGTGAGACATTTCCATTTCTCTAACCTATACACACCCATCTAAATCCTGTCCAATCACAGTGCAGCAGTCTGACACTCCTTGAGAAAAAAGTTCTGCCCAGATGTGGCGAGAACAAGCAGGGAGACCCTCAAATATGGGAATGACAGAACTAAATGATGTAATTTGCTGCGGGAGCGAAACAAATTGTCTCTGTTCTCTTGGAGCACGTAACAGCCTTAACACTGCAGGTCACCCTAAACACACCAAGCTGATGATGGTGGGGGCAGCATCATGCTGTGGGGGCGCTGCTCTTCAGCAGAGACCAACTGATGACCAGAGTTGATGTTAACATGCTTGGAGCTAAATACAGAGCGACCCTGAAAGAAAACCTTTAAAAGGCTGCACAAGACTTGAGATTGGGGGAGTTTCTCCTCCCAGCAGGACAACAGTCCTACGTACAGGTAATGCTACAAAGGAATCATCACTGCTTCACTGTATGGGTTAGAGTGGTCTAGTCCAGGGTTACGAAGCTTTTAAAACCCTGAGAGAAATTTTGCCCTCGGTCCAGCTGAACAAAATTTGTCTAGAGCCACAAAACTGACAAGTAAAAAGTAAAAGTAAATTACCTTTATTACATCTACAATAAGAAATATGTTTTTATTTTTTCAATTAAAGAGCAACAATTTAATTATTTGTTTTTAAATCTTAAGGTAAAGAAAATTATTAATGTTCACATAAATGGAATGTGTACACTTTCTCTAAAGGACATTTTCATTTTTATAAAAGAAGTACAGTTTTCAAATAGAAGACAAAAGATTACTTCATAAAAAAAGTATATTTCTTACAGTATTATTGTGCTTATTTGTGGGAATGCTAAGAACATTTTGCATTAAAATGGCTCAGAAAAATGCTAAAGCTGCCATTTGCAAACTACCATTACATTTCAAATGTAGCTAAGTTCTTTAGTATTTTTGGCCAAAGCTATCAAGAGCCATGGTGGAGAGTCTAAAGAGCCCCCTGCAGCTTCATAGCTGCAGGCGGCAGACCCCTGGTCTAGTAATTCTTGGGTATTTTGCAAAAAGGAATAGGCAAGTATTGTAAAATGTGCATATTGTACAGAGCCGGTAGAGACATGTCCGTGAAGACTAGACTAAGCAGGGCTGACAACAGCGAAAAGAAACCTTTCAATATTTTTATTTGCAAAAGTTGTTAATAATCACTATATATTTTCCTTCCACATCACAATTATGCACTAATAAAATCCACTGAAGTTTGTTGGCGTAATGAAGTAGGGTGTGAGTACCCTCTGTGCCCTAGTACCTTTTCGAATAGTAATTTCTTTTGAATTAAAAATTAATGACATTACTACAAACAAACAAAAAAAGTCAAAGCATGTTTCATCAATACAAAAAGCTACTGCTCATTTAACTTGTGCAGTTCAAGCTCCTTTCTAAAGGGATTTGGGGGGGAAAAAATAATTCCGTTCTAATGAATTGCAGATGACATTTGTAAGAACTGTGAATTTAGTGTCCCTTACTTTGGCAAGTTATTCATGCTTGAAACACGAGCGCATTCAAATAAGCCAGGGAAATAGTTTTCTGATGATGATGATGCTGATGAGTATAATAAATTCTCAAATGAATATGCAGACCCTGACATTTAGCAGCAGTGCACACTTTTCCAAAATTATCTTGTGCTTACACACTGAGAACGCCGTTTTCTTGTGTTTCATTCTTCTTATACAAAACCTTGATAACGAGTGATAGCGACGGTCATATGATAATTCTGACCCGCCACAAGCGATTGTGTCTATCAGCGTCAGCAATTTTGACAATTCTTCCACAGACAATTGTCTTTCTGTCCGTCACACAAATGACTGCAGTAAAGTGGGGAATCTAGGACACCTCGAGGAAGCCTGCAGCACAAATCATCTCATGCCTTTGCCAACGTTCACGTTGAAATATAGCTTAAGAGACAAATGTACGTACCTGGAGGTCCCATTGATATGACAAAGAAAATCACACATCACCGGGGTTATATTTTTAGACCCCTGCTCCAATGCTGAGCCAAACACGGTGGGAATTCTGAGCGATTGCCCCTCTAAATAATGTAAAGTGTGTTTCTCTGTACACCCGAGAGGACCGAGATGTAAATGACTTTCATGACAGGAAGAACTGATGCGACGCTTCGCCACAAAAGTCTTTCCGTGTTTCCTTCGCCACTATGCGTCTTAGTGGTCTCTGAGTACATGAGGCCTGTGCTTTACGTACCAGAACAGATAAGAGCAACATATTAAATATATAGCTGGAAGTCAGCATAGCCAACAGCGAGCTCTTGTGCATTATATTACACTCTTTAAGGCAAGTAACAAAGGGTGTTTTCACAGCAAGTATATCAATATTGGTATACAGGATCTCTGTAATTCTCAATGCTAAATATTTTGGACTTTAAAGCCTTTTTTAAAGAGCTGCACTAGTAATGACACAGATCTTTATGAATTATTAAAAATGGCTTAACATTCTAACTTAAAGGAACTATACCTGATCCTGCACAAATTTGAACTGTAAGCCCCACCTGCGACTGTTTATTCCACAAATGACAAACTGACACAAGACCAAACACGCACCGCAAGCTTGTGCACAATCCTCTGCAGGAAACAAGGGTTCCTCGAGGAGTCTAATTTGGAGCTCAATTTAAAAAAAAAATTATTCCTGTTATTAAAGTGAAGTCAAATAGCATAAGTAAAGCCATGTTAAGACACTAGAAAAGCAGAGAAGCTTTACACATACACATACAAAAAGGAGACTCTTAACATTTATAACTTTGCTAAAATAAAGAAATCTGTTCACGTACGGATGGTTCTAACTTTTAAATGTCCTCTACACAAGATCTTAAGGATCTGGCAAAACACATGGTTTATTTTTAGATGCAGTTGTAATAAAAAAACTCTCATTCCCGCATGCACAAACCGGTCGGTGTTTTAAGATTATGGATCCAAATTCTCAACATCATCATCAATAAATACATTGTTTTTATCATATACATCTGCAATTAGATTGCATATAGCCTGTAAACACCTTGCAGATGGACCAGAAGACTGCACTGCATTTAGCTGATTGGTGTTTTATTGTACCGCAGAGTGCAGCTGAAGTGCTTCTCGCTATGAGTTTATATTTCAGTCAATGATGCCGACATAAAAAAAGGAGAATTTGTTACAAGGTGAAGCTGTTTTGAGAGATCAGTGGGATTCTGAAATAAACAGCAGCTTCCCGGCCCTTCGTGAATCTTTAAGCTCAATAAACTGGCTCGACATGAACTTTCAATACTAAACCTGTCCTCATTGTTCCGCACGGTTACCAGCCACAGCATTGCCTCCATGCAAATATAAAGCATTCATACCTTTTGGCTAAACTGTTTTTTATCTCTTCTGCTATTCATTAACACCTCATGACATCATATAAAGTTGACAGCACAGATATTCAGTTTGAAAAACAGTGAAGTAAACAAATACTCTCTAAAAGAATGAAACATAATCACAGCACAAACTCTATTAGCATTTCCATAATTTCACAGGTCACTTCCAAAACAAACAAGACGCAGAAGTTCGAACTGTAACCCAATCTGCTCTAAGGATCGACTGTTGTCAACGAAAACCCAGCTCAAAAGGACAACCTGGACATTCTTCCGGTATTTTTCCCCACAGGAGAATGTCAAAGTCTGCAGGAGGAACATTTCACAGCGGACTGATGGAGGGATTAAGTTTGGCCGGCGGGAGGAGCGGAGAGAGACTAACCCTGAGGTGTCACAAACAATGTTGTCTGACATGACCTGATGCTGGGCACGCCTAACCCAAACGTCAATCATGTTCCGACGTGGCGATGTGGAGAAATCTAGTATGTAAAAACAAACCGTCTCATTGTGAGTGACAGGCAGGCCTCTCGGGTTTCTGAACTGCACATTTGATTAAATAAATACAGTTTAGGGACTTTAACACAGGCTTGAAACGCATACTTGTATAAAGCAGTGTCATGAAAAGCGCTGCTGTTTTCCCCCCAAATAATAGACCCTTTGAAATCCGAGCAAAAGTGAAGATTGTCGCTAATAACTTCCACACAATTACCTCATTTCTACCTTACAACCACAGAGGACCTTTGCATCGAGTAAAGCAGTATATTTTTCTGTTATAGACACAACTGTACAAGTACAAATATCTGTAAAACTCCAACTTTTTGTGGGGATTATGAAAAGATCAAGATAGCCAATGTCATTTTTAAGACAGGTGTGACAACAATAATGTTGTTATAAAAAAGCCTACATTTGTACCCTGCAGGGACTGAGACACTCTTATAGTGTTTATTTTTGGCATAATTTGTAAGGAAAATACAGCATCTCATCACCTTAGCGTACATCATGCAAACAAAAATATCTCAAACTGGCTTGCTGCAAATACTGAAAACCTCAAGCTGAAGTCAAGAAACTGGAGACTTTGCATCAATAGTAAAATGTATGGATTTAAAGTGAATCTTTTTTCTCTATTAATTTATAGTATTCCTTTATAACTCACTGGACTTAACCTGCTGCAGTAGCTTTTCACTGCCAGTGAAACTGCAGAGATTTCTGACCACCCCAAACTGCGCAGTGAAAAAGTTTTTGCCGTTACAAATGTCTTCATGTAAATGTTTGTGACACTTGACGGTTTTTAGGTGGAAACAGTCAAGTGTTATATCACACCAAGATAGCCAGAATAAGTGGAAATTGCAGTTTTTAAATTGTGTTTTATGTATTAGTGTTAAAAAAGGCAGAGTTTGATCAGTGCACTGAGGCGGCCTGTAGAGATGAACTCGCTGGTTTGCATCGGATCGTTGTCCTGCTGGTACCCAAGTATGCTTAAGCTTAAAAGCATGAACTAATGTGCTGGAGTTCTCCTTCAGGAATTTTGAGTAGAACACAAACTGCATGGTTCCATCAATTATGACAAATTGGCAAAATCCCGAGACAACAAAGAAACCCTGGACCGTCGGATTTTGACTAACATGTTCGACCGCTGGTAAGATCTTATTTTTTCTGAAATGCTGAATAAGTTTTATTTTACACCATATTTTACACCATGGGGGTCTTTATTTTTTGTAAGATGGGTCGTTGAGTTTTCTTTGGTCAGCAACAGTTTTGGTCTTGCACCTCTCCCATTGAGGCCATTTTTGCTCAGTCTCTTTATTATTGAATCATGAACACTGACCTTGACTGAAGCCAAGTGAGACTTGCCCTGTTTTAAACATTTTTTGTGATCTCCTGGAGAATTTGTTATTGTAAGATGGCCTCTCCTGGAAAGGATCACCCCTGTCTCATGTTTTTGTGCATCTGTGGATAAAAGCTCTCACTGCTGTTCGACAAGGCCCAAAAGAATTTGTGAGTCTTTCAAAGACACTAATAGACATCAATGACTATGCTTCTCATATTTTCACCCAGGGCAAGGTCCAGTTGAATAGTTGTATTAACTCCTTAATAAATGAAATCATCACTCAAACTGCATTTTGTATTTAATTAGGTGATCTTTGTCTGATATTAGATCTTGCTGATCATCTCAAGCATTACAGTGTGACAAAAATGTCACAGCCCTCTACCTTTTATCTTCTTAAACTTCAATAAAGACACTCCTGAAAACAAGAAAAAATAATTCAATTATTTCTCAGATTTCATTTACCAGAAAACATAATTTAAATGCTTTGAAAGTAACAGCATAAATGAACTTAGTATTTTGTGAATTAACCACAGAGTACAGGAAGGTCATGCATGCCTCACAGGTTGTGGATTATCTGTTTTTCAAAATCATAATAGAAAATATGTCTTTGAGTAAAATGAAAAAAATAAAATAAAAACAAGCAAAGCTGGTAACAATTTTAACGCAAGGTTTGTAGATTGTTTGTCTGCACTATAACTTGCATAAACCTCCTAGTTATGTAAAAACCAACATGCTACTGCCTAACGGATAACGGAAAGGGGCACATGTGCTGCAGAAAGGAAGAAATTCAATATCCGAGAGACACACTGTAAGGCAACAAAACTGCACGAGGTTATGAGCGCGCTAACAATAGGGCGACATGAAGGATGAAGCACAAAGTAATTAAAATTCAGCGGAAATATAAATATCAAAAGCAGAGCTGTCAGAACAGACTCTGGCTGCCTACTGAGGGAAAAAAAGGTGAGGCCATGCTGGCAAGAGTTGACAACCCTTGTAAAGCTTCACATTTGGACGTGTGGAAAAGGAGGCGGTGTGTGTGTGTGTGTGTGTGTATGTGTGTGTGTGTGTAAATGTTTTTTGTGTGGAGTTGGAGAGTTTTCTGCTGTCAAAGCTGTAAAAGCTTGGGATGAGAAAAGAAAAAAAAAAAGCATAAAACCACTGCCAGCAGATAATGTCACTCAGTCTTTGTGTTTAGGAGCGAGTTTTTCAGTGCTGGCTAATATATGAATATTATGCATAAAAGCTCTGGGGAGTAGAGTGAAGGAATACTGGCCAACACTGTTCGTTATGTGTCTTTCTCATCAGAAGCATTGGAAGTAAAACAAGTCATTGTTGTCGCACTGAAAAACAGTCCATTAGATAGAACAAATGTCTGCATGGCTAAAATGTTCACCTTTATGAACATGCAGTAGCTTTTATCCTTTAAAGAGCTTATAGCTTTATAATATAGAAAGCAATAGTTTTTTTAATTTTTTACCACTGAAAAAAACAAAATACTTAATACTGCTATGGGTCGTTATGGGTTGAGGTATTTTCAATAAGATAGGAAAAAAAGATAAATTCTCCCTTAAAATAATAGAACATGTTAGTGTAATGTTCTGTTGTGGTTTTGGTTATTTTCAGTTAGTCGACTTTTCTGTTTTAGGATTTATTTCTGTGTTGTGTTGTTTTGTATTGGATTTATCCTTAACCGGTATTAGTCTTTATTTCAGCTAGTGTTTGTCCAGTCTTTGTCTTGCTTTTTACCTTAGGTTTAGTCAGTGTGCTCCGTTTATTATTTCCACCTGTGTTGGTTAATTAGTCCCGCCCTGCTCTTTTGTTCCGTTCATCTATTTAAGCCCGCTTTAGTTTTTGGTTTGTTGTCAGGACGTCTTGTGTTATCCCCATGTCCAAGTTCCCCGGTAAGAGTACTTCTCCTTGTCTGTTTTTGTTTAGCCTGCCTGTCCGTTTGCCCGTTTAACCTTCGGTTCGTCTGCTTTTGGAGTCTGCCTTGTTTTGTTGCCTGAAGCCACTTCTTTTGTCCCCTGAACCTTTTTGTTAATAAACCCCTTTTTGAAGCTACAGCTCTGTGTCCGGCTAACATTTGGGTTCTCCTTATACAATTCATTACAGTTAGTTTTTTTGTCATAAATTATCTAGCCTCAGATATACTATAGGAGATCTTACAAAAAACAAAGAGGATTATTTGGGGAAAGTAGATGTTCAGATTATCTCATTCAAAAAATAATGGTTTATTATATGTTTGCATAGATTTCCATAATGTGCCTTTCATAACGGCTAACACCTTTTGAACCTTTTCAAATGTTTTAACATTACAACCACAAACATCAATGCATTTTAACGGGACGTTACACGGTCGACCAACACATAGTAGTGCATGATTGTAAAGTGAAAGGAAAAATAATACATGGTTTTATTTTTGTAATTGAAAAAAAAATTCTTCTAAGTAAATACTGTTGGTCACTTACCACTAAATGTGTCAATTTCAGACAGCCTTTAAATCATACATCATTATGCAACAGAAACACACACGGCTGAATCTACTCAAATCCGGGCCTGCAGCCTTCAGAAAAAGAACTACAAAGCACACTCTTCTTTTATAGCCCCTTTGGGACATTTTGTGAGCACCCTATGCTAAAGGAGCTACGATAGGAAGCATACAGGCTTTTTTTCCTACCTCCTTTCTTACTGACTGCACTTTGGCTAAAGAGTCCTTACCTTTTTTGGATGAAGCCCAAGTTTTCTCAGACGGGGACAACAAGATTCCTGCCAAATATTCTGAGTGGTATTTAGATCCAGACTACAATTTAGCCATTTTAACACATGACTATGCTTTGATCTCAACCACTCTATTGCTCCTCGGGGGTGTTTGTTTACAGTTGTTGTGCTGCTAGAGTGCAAACCTCTGCCCCAATCTCAACTTTTCTACAGCCTCCAACAGGTTTTCTGACAGGAATGCCCTGTATTTAGATCCATCCGTCTTTCTCTGATCAGCTTCTGTGTCCCTGCTGAAGAAATACCTCCCTACACCATGATGTTGCCACAATGTTAGTTTTCTTTGTAGGTTTGAGCGTAGTTTAATTTTTATTTCATCTGATCAGATTATGGTTTGCTAAACATTTCCTTACATGCCTTGTAGTGATCGCTAAACTGGACTTCTAATGGCTAAATGTGGAACACAGAACCAAATCAAGAGGCTTCATGTGGGTTGTAAGGTAATGAGACAAATTAGTTTGTTTGTTTTTTAGAAAGAAAAAAAGATGATGCTGCTTATTACAAATGCCTTGATACTCTTAAGACAAACCCAGAGAAATAACAGAAGTCAAAGTGTCACAAATGCCCTTTTCCACATATTTAACCCAAAAGGTTTCTGAAAGGATTCCCAACACCTAAATAAAACAGAAAATGAGTGCTGAGAATGTAATTGAGCTGCCATGTATGCTTACCATCACTGTCAAAGCACCACCAGGTGCCCCAAGTACCCAGGAGATGGCCATTTCTTCCCTTCTTTATTATAATTAATCGTTTTGCAGTAGATGACATGCCACATTTGTTTATGAGCTTGGAGTGATTTGATAGAGAAGAAAATAGGAAAAGGGAGGAAGGAGTGAAGCTACTGACCCCTACAAGTTGAACGTCACATTTACATTCATTAGCTCTATCATGCGGCTTTCCTAACTCTCGCCATCATAAATGATGAATGAGTGAGGAGGCTGAGTAGACACAGAGATCACCAAGAGCCAAAGAATAGATATATTTTACTGATATAAATTATTCATGTGAGCCTCGTGCTGCAAAACAGCACCCGATTGGTTCTTGAAGAGTAGCTAGGATAAAGATTATGCAAATTTTGATCACTCCTAATTGAGCATAATTGCGTCGCATATGTTTGCGGAGCTCTTAACAGTCATTGCTTCATCCTTCAAAATCTTTTCAAGACCTCAAGAGGAGTGAGTCATCACCTGTGCAAGGGACAGGACATATGAGGGACAGAGATGTAATGAATTATATCTATGTCCAGGGCACCCCAGGAGGCACCAGACATGCTGAAAGAAATAAAAATGAAAGGCGGAGAGAAAACAATAGTGATCATAAATGTTTCAGTAGAAGGTATTTGGCACTTCTCCGTGTGCTTGCTCTGGTGAGTCTGTCCTTTCTGTCAACCCCTTGCCCACAGCTCGACGTCAGAAGCAGGCTGTCAAGTTCAAAACAGGCCCAAGAGTGGTGACAGCAGCTCAATTACTAAAATACCAACCACAATCAACAGGGCAACAGGGAATATCGGCATCTGTTCAGCACAGGCAAGCAAGGCACGACTGTCATTCCAGAATATCCCTGCAATCACACCAAACGATTGAGGCCTTTGGCTCATTTAGGCACCAGTTTAAGGAAAAGAAAGGTAGAGAGAACTGTTTGTCTTTATTTGGTACAGATGTACCATAGCACCTCACAAATGTAACTCTTGTTAGCGGGGAAGGGTATTATTACCTCGTCTACTAGACAAGGATACCAAAAATAAGCAAAACGTTAACACCGTCTGCTTTTCACTTGCTTCACCCTCGTCTCCTCAGTTACAGTCCAATCAATAGTCTCAATTTAAAAAGTAAACAATGACACCAAGTTTTAGAATAGACCTAAAGATCGACACAAAGCCCAGGCTGTTGATTCCCAAAGCACAAAAAGAGAG
>NW_023396594.1:269358-282806 GCF_011125445.2 Fundulus heteroclitus
AGTGTAAAGATAAAACCGCAGGAGGAGCTGTAATAGGCGTTGTAACAACTATGCCACTCCAGTGAGTGGTGTGGTAACGCTGCCAAAGAATTAGCGAAGAAAGGAAAAACGAAGAGCAGAAAGAAGACAACAAATGCAGGAGAGAGAAAAGAGGTATTTGTGTGAACCAAAGACAGTGTGGTCTAAGAGGAGCAAAATGTGTTAGTGTAAAATCCGCAATAAATCTGAACAGTGTCTGAAACACAACCGCAACTACGAAGTCTGCCGTTCTTGCTGTTTGTTTTAGCACAGGATGTTAAGGAAAAAGCCAGGTTTATGTTGGCCTGCCCGCACAAACACCCCAGTTTGTAGCCAGTTATGTGGATATGGGTGTCAAGAGGGAGCTGTGGGGAGAAACTGTTCTAACTATCAAAAGATCAAACATCTAAACATGCTGGATAAGGTTACTGTAGCTCACAGGTGTCAAACCCAAGGCCCACGGGCCAAATCTGGCCCTTCAAGGTAAATTATCTGGCCCTCGAGAGCCAAAAAAAAAGGCATATATCCTTTTATAGTGTATAGAGTGGCTAAAACTGTGCCTCCTTTAAGTGTAACTTACCCTAATATCAACTTTTTTTGCAGATAAACTGTATAAACTGGGCCTAAGAGTGCTACTTTTATGTTACTGTGCATTTTTTATACAACTGTGTGAACTGGAATGAAATTATGAAATGAAAAGTATCGTCTATACACATGCAAGTGGCCCTTTTAATGACTTCATGATGCCAAAGTGGCCCCATATAGAAATTAGTTTGACACCTCTGCTGTAGGGTGTCGCAAAGCAAACTCTAGTCTCAGATTCTGGAGGTACTTCCATCCTGTCCATTAAACAGTGGCCAGATGTTTACCCTTGTGGAGATGCAGAGGGGGTCATTGGAGTTTGGTTTTCCACTCTACACTTGTTTGTAGATCACGTATATCAAGTATATTCTGGAAGATACTCCACAAGGGGTACCCGGAATGCTTTTAGGGGTTAACTTGTCAATGCATGTCCTCAGTAGGAGGATGTCTCCATTCTTGGCTCATAGTCCGGCTTATGCCCAGCACAGGTTGGACTACACCACCATTGCCCCTTCTCACCGATTCTATTTTTCCCCTAGTGTTCAATTTGTGGAATCTAAAGGCCAAGTAGTGGAGATGCAATTGTTTAGTTTTGGAACATCAATGTATTTGATTTTACAGATAATGTGGTTCTGTTTAGTTGGTCTACTAAAGTAGTTTACAGCCAAGTATGGTGCAGCTACACAAGAGCCTGCTTGAGTCTCTTCCTCAAGCAGAAAAGTTTGATTGCATTGGTTTCTCACACGTGAGTGAATGTAGGATTGAGCAGTGAGATGGATAGATTGACTGGGCCCTCTTCTACAGTAATGTGGGTGTTGTGCTCGTCTTTCGTGTTGAAGAGGGAGCTGACCAAAAAAGAAAAGCTCACAATTTACCAGTCCATCTGTTTTCTGACCCTCACTAATGATCACTGGACATGAGTCATGACCGAAAGAACAAGCTCCCAAATAAAAGCAGTTGAAATAACCTTCTTCTCTGGCTAGACTCAACCTTAGATATAGCCAGAGGAAGCACCATTCATTTTCAGTAGAACTGCTCCAAACTCCCCTAGTGATCAGCTTAGGTGGTTTAGGCATCAGGATGCCTCCTGGGCACCTCCCTTTAAAGGTTTTCCATGTATATCCCGCTGGGAGGAGACCACTGGGCCGAGTCAGAACCTGCTGGAAGGACTATTAATTTCTCCGGACTCGAGAATGCCTCAGGATCTAACAGACTGAGCTGAACCTGTTGCCCCTGCGACCCGATCTCAGATCAGTGAGAGTGGATCTGGATGGGCGGGCAGATGGATGATTGGGATTTCTTAAAATTAAAACTTTTATAGGCTAAATCAGAGTTTTAGAGCTTAATTATTCTTCTAGAAATGATGTTCAAACATCACAATAAGTGTTTGCAAACATGCTAATGGTTGCACAGATACTGATCTGATCAAGAATCATTTACTCTGCCTCTCAGATATTAATTTCCATTTGCAGATGCTTTAGCTACCGAGTGTTTACTGTACAATCATACATATTGTATAATTTTATCACATATTTTGGTAAATCTCTAACTTGATTACATGTTTATGTAAATATACCATATCAATAATTGTGCAATATTTTTCTTCTTTTGCCTTTCTTATAGGTTTATTCTCTTTTGCTTTAGAGCTTAACTTCAAATTAGATTGTTATTCATTACTAATCTAATAATTCTGTCTGTGTCCCAAATATTCCCATTGTGGGAATCAGTTTTGATTTTTAAATCAGTTTTCTGTAACATAGGCCTGATTTATAGTGACATCTGCTTTTGTTGAGTGAAAAAATAGACTCATATCAAAGATTCACTTACTCTCTAGAGTGTCCAGTCAAAAAGCTGACAAATATTCGGTCTGCAAAGACTCAAATTCAGAGATGAAGACATAACATTTCTCTGCAGTGCAGGGAGGTCAACTCAGACCACCTGTCACAGCCAAGCAAGCAGCTAATGAATGTTCCAAGGCAATCCATCTCGTCTTTCCGTAAAACTATTTCAAACAACCAAAGCCAATACGGTATTCAAATACAACAGGGCTTTACTTGCATGTATGCAGTCGTTAAATAACAAGACAGAGCTGTGAAATGCGCTGTAGACTTTCATACTGACAGCAGCCGTCACTATCACTGTGGCAAAGTTCCTTATAACCCTCATATTCACTGGAGTCATTTGGATGTTGAATGGCTTTCTTTTAAAGGCTTTCTCTAAAATGCTGCTGCTGAGGACTTTCTCATGCATTGATAATCTAGTGGCCTTTCAATGATTCAAAAAGCACTGAGGGATAGGCAGCCAAGAGCGCAAGTTCTTTGGAGCTTTTAAAAATTTCAGTAAACTAAAGCCAAATTTAGAGCAGCACGCCACTTACTATCTTCACCTCCTTTGCCTGATCTTCAGAAAAGCTGCATCCAAAGACAGTACAATTACTGATAGGGGAGCCTCTTAGAGAATTGTCAACACTTCAATGTATTTGTTGTGTTTTTTGTCTTTGTTTTTTTTTTCCTGAAAATGTATGAGTAAACCAAGAAGTTTATTTCTGATGAGAAATAAGGTCTCAGCAGACAAAAATGTCCAGAGAGCATCAAATTAGGAAATAGAAATTGTTTTTACATTTATATTCTTATCAAAACTATCACAAAATATATATCGGAAGTGATTAGTAACCTTCTCAATAGTAAATGACTTTTTTTTAACTTACAGCATTGGGAACTAGCTTTTTGCATGTTTCCACTACTATTTTGGTAATTTCTCTTTGGACTTGAGCTCTAACTCTGAGGTTGGAAAGGGCCTCAGTCATAACCCTCATCTTTAGCTCTCTACACTCTCTAACAGATTCAGGCCAGGATCTCTGGCTGGGCTAAACTCCAAAGTGGTAACATCACCTCCAGTAAAAAAGACAAATATTAAACAAACTAAAAGATAACTTGGAACATAAGTATGCTGGGTGTATGAATAATTTTTGTGTTGTATGCAACAGTTTAGGAACTGATACTCTCAAACATTGCATAAGTATTTACTCTTATGGACAACACAAAAGAATGCAATGTAACACACACACACACAAAATAAATAAACAAATAAAAATCCCAAGAAAAAATCTGTCTACATTACCAGGGAAATAAACTAGAAAGAGTGACAACTGATCAGAAATGTTCCATTATACGGCATTTTGTATTCCACTGCTAAAATAGCGGAAGCAGAGGACCAATTAATCAGGCACTTGTTTACCAATCTCCAAGCTTTCTGTGTTCATTAGTCTGTCGAAGCGTCACTCTATGGCGCTGGGGACATG
Source organism: Fundulus heteroclitus (assembly GCF_011125445.2). Lineage (NCBI taxonomy): Eukaryota > Metazoa > Chordata > Actinopteri > Cyprinodontiformes > Fundulidae > Fundulus > Fundulus heteroclitus. The sequence goes on from NW_023396594.1 coordinate 273,260, forward strand.
CGCAGGAGAGGAGATCTATCTACACGCCGTGGGTGACATCCAGAGATTTACAAGCCAGAGCGTGCTATGCTCCACATTTTCCTGCTCCCATAAGACAATAAATGAGCCATTATCAATTCAAATCGCTCTTCCGTATCTTGTAGGCAAAAACCGCAGCAGTTTTGCTTAAAACTAAACTGTGGCTCCGAAAACAGCCTCAAAACTGGATAGATCACAAAGGAGGAGAAGAACCGGAGGAAAAATTCAGCCAGGCAAAAACAGTATACAAATTTTTTTAACAGAATATTACATGTACATTTATGACACTGCTTTCTACAGCTCTTTGAATAAGACATAACAAAAATAACTTAAACATGAAAAAAATAAAAAAAAAAGAATAGATGTACAATATAAGCAACTACATCAAGGCACGTGTTAGATAAAAAAAACATGCAGTGAATCCAGCATAACTTGATGTTCCTGTTCTTTAGCGCATAAGAGAGAATGCTCTCCTTTTGTCAAGAGGCCAGTTGCATTGATGATCATTCTCCACAGCCCATTACCCCAGTTAGTCATTTGAAGAGTACAAAAGAGCGGCAGAAGGTGCAAATTATCAAAAGAAGCACTATGTGGAAGTGCGGGACGGAAACCTGGACAGCTGAAAACGAAACATCACACTTAAGTAAGCCTTCCTGTTTGCCTTGCAGAACAAGACATTATTCCTCGACTGGAAGGAGTTCACTGTGGGCTAAATGCTGTGTGTGAATGATGAATAATTCAGACAGGGGGTGAGTGGGATCAGTTTCTTGTATGCACAGGGCAGATTAGCCACTGGTGGCCCCTGACAGATGGAGGCCTCACAGCCCAGTGCAATGGAGACCCAAGAGAATATCAGGTGTCACCTCATTACACACTTCATAGAACTCAACTTCCAATGTTACTTCATCTGATTGGGATAACTACAGCCCAATTCTTTTAAAGCATCGCTGTGGTGATTTGTGAAATCATCAATCAATTTCCATTTACGCTGGCAAACAGCTCGGTCAACTTTTGTGACCATTAATTTTACCATTGTTTATTTTTTTATCCTGACCAAAAAAAAAAAGTCTTGTAAAACATTTACATTTCACAGGATTAGTGAGAATATTAAATCAGTTTCAAGTGGTTTCCATTTCATCCGCTTGCTGGTATGTTTGTTCAGTAGGGTAAGATGGTGGTTTTGTCTCATCCAGAGCATCCATTATCTATATAATGGATGTGAATACATAAGATTGTATTGTGAAGAATTTTTAAAACAATTTTTAATTCTGAATTTTCTATTCATTTTGTGGCAATTTGCCATTTTCATTTACATTTTACTTCCTTTTAGTTTTCATTTGTTAAATAAAAGATACATTATAAACTTGATGTTAATCATATCGAGTTTGCAGTCTGGGCTTTCTACTTTGGATTGGCCAAAAACAGAACTATACACCCTCTCTTACCTGATAACTGCAAACTGCTATAAATTGTTTTACAACAAAGCTTAATTTCAAACTCCCATTTTATCTGTTTCTTTGTGAGGAAAAAGAAAAACGCTTAGCAGCCAATAAGTCAGTTTAGACATAATAAATCAATAGACTAGATGTGAATTACCTCACGTTGGCTGCATAACATTCCCTGATGTGACACCCAGGGGGACTCCAGACAAACAGAAATAATGACCATCATGGTTTTGTTACTGCTCTGTAATGCTTGGAAGCAGGACATATCTCAAGTCAATCCAAGATTTATAATGAAACAGAAAGTTGCACTAAGTCATTTTAAAAAAGTGTTAGCAATGGCCTATAATTCACATTCATGTAATACCTGGTTTTACAAATCCTAATAATCAGCATAAGCTAGAATTAGAAATATTCACTCTTAATATAACACAGATACAGTAAAAAAAATAGTAAAAAATCCAAAATCTTGAGCTCACATGTAGCCGTGTAATTCCATACAGCGAGAGATTTCAATCACAGGTAATCTCATAAAGTTTCTTGCAACAGATCAAACCCCCAAAATCAAATCTTCAGTGTCTACAGGACAATTTCAGATTTGAATATTGGGTTTCATCAAACGCTGGTAGTTTGACAGCTTGCTGCAAAAAGAGGATGATAGGAAACCATGTTCCGACACATTGGGAAAGATTTGGGGGAGGTTGAAAGTGTGATTATAAAAGTGTTTTGATCCCTAAAAAAACGCATCTGTGACTTTTCTGCAATCGCATTTAGAAAGAAAAGATGTCAAGCTTGAAAAAAGCAGGCAGAACGCCAAGCTTATGATTAATCACAGGTTCTCTCCAAGAGAACAATGAACAATGCCTCTTTTTTTCAAAATATTAATCAGCTTTGCACTGATAGAAAAACTAAGACGCCACTTAATGCATGAAAAGACACAAAACATATAAGGGGAAATATACATAATGCAATTTTCGTCATGCTTAACAACAAAAAACTCAGTTGAAACAACAACTTTTAAGCTATATAACCTGCATTTTTATGAGCTTTCAGGTACGTCAGGGATGGGAAAATATGTAAGAAAAGAGCCAAGATCATTTTTGGCATTAATTAGCTTAATTCATTAAAATGAGAATAGAGCCAGAAGAAAATGGATCAAATGCACTCAAATTCATTAAGTGCTGTCTGAATATGCGATTAAGTGAAGTCGTGTTATAAAACCCAAAGAAATCCCCACAAGAAAGCAGCTAAAAGACGGGCTTAAAGAGGAGAGGGATAAAGTGCATCTATCACCAGGTCTCTGCTCTTCTCTCTTAAACCTGCTACTGAACTGTAAACGACCTCAAAGCGATGACAGCGGGTAGCTGCAAAACAATATGGCTGCAGTGTTTACCTGCTTGTCTTTTTCTGCTGTGTCAGATCGCGAGCTGCCACCAGAGGCCTGACTGACAAAGGCCCCGTGGGGTGGAAAGGAGAAGCAGCCTCGACGGGAGGATGGATGTCCTATCCATCAAGGCAGCCCTTTCTGGTGGGCTAAGGAGCCGACATGTAGTGGTGAGGGAAAGATGGTCAGTAAGGAGTCAGCACTCTTTGACTCCAGCAGATCTATCATCTAGACAAGAGCAGCCTAGAATCTGTCTGTGCGGTGACAGCAGGCAGAATGGCTTCTTCCACTCAGGGCAAAGAGAAATGTGCTGACCGGGGGAAAATGATTGTAAAGAGGCCTGGTCAAGATGCTCACATTTAGAGGAAGTGGAGGGAACAAAACAATAAAGCAGAAGGCTTGAAGGAAGAATCTGCAGCGTTGAACGGAAAGTCTAATCAACCAAATACATTTTGATGCATTCTACCCTATAAACTACAAAATAAAATACATCTATTTGCTGTTAGCATAGAGTACTTTGCTGATTAAGATTTTTGAGCATTTTAAGCATCAACCAGCTGCAAAAAGTGCTGGATGGACTCTTCTTTTCTTAAGTTTTACAAAGCTTGAGTCATACAGGACTGGCTCACCCCCACATGCTACTGCACACTGCCAAACCACTGGACAAAAAAACAACAACACAATCACACTTTGCTCTCACAAGAAAGAGATTTGGTAATTTTGAAACATTTCCGTCCAAAAAAGCACTTAAAATCATGAGGTGGAAAAAGAACGCTACCTTTCACAGTACTTAATTAAGGTATTGCTGTTTTAAAGCAATGGCTGGTCAGCTAACACTGACAACTAGCAGATCTATGCAAGCAAATAGACTAAATTTATCAGTTGGCATTGCTCATCATGATTGTGTTAACCCTATACAGAAAGAATTGGCAAAGGTCTTCAAAATCAAACTATCATCTGCAAAACATTTAATATATGTGAATGTGTTGCTTTTCTGGTATTTCCTGTTGAAATTAACACAATCAAATTCTATTGAAAATGTATTATTTTGAATTTATGTGTAAACCAGACTGCAGACATGTCCAGAGTGTACTTTGCCTCCTGCCCAATGATGACTGCTGATAGGCACTTGCCCTCCTGTGGCCTTGGATGGATGGATGGATTGATGGTTAAATGCTATGTAAGTGTATAGCAGCATGACCCCCAAACCCTCACCCAAGATATAGCTGTGTACTGCCCATAAGATGGCTGAAAGAGAGCATCTAAGCCATTTCTCTGCTTACAAGAAAGCCATATTTGAGCGTTTTGAAATACTTCTGTATTACTAGGGTGGAAACCAAAGGAGCACCACCACTGGGGATCAGTAGGATAAATCATCATCAGGCAATCAGGAGATTGGGAGTTTGATTTCATCCTCCCCACCACACTTAAATGCTCTATTAAGCAAGGGACTAAGCTTAATTTTTTTCATCAGGTGTATGATTTTACAAGGCAGGCTGTATTAATGAGATTTGTAACATAAAAGAAAGAAAAAAAAGTGCATGTGAGGGCAGGACAACCACAAAATGGTTAACTTCATTGGCCAGAAATTAAAGTAACACTGTTTTAAAACAACTTATGAGAAGCTACAAGTTGTTTAGAAACTAATAAAAAGTTCAGTGATTGTTAATTATGTATTTTGTGTTGTGACAGAAAATAGGTTAATCAGACATGATTATTCAAATTTCTCCCTTGGTTGTGTGACAGTAATTAACTGTTTCAGGTTCCAGATGTAAATCTGCAGGTGTCTAGTTTACTGAAAAAAGATTCTAGCTTGTTAAACAGCTAACAAAACAAATGTAGAATTTCCATCCCCATCAACCTACCAATCTATGATTTTACAATTTAAGCCAAAAAATATATAACGACCCAAAATAGGAAGCTCTGCCTACTAGAACAACATACAATGACAATGTTGTTAAATACTTTAATAACTATATCAGGTGAGATTAATCCACATTGTTATCTTTCTTCTCTTTCTCCTCTTTCAGTATTATCCTCCAAATTATTGGGAGGAGAAAACATACAGTGCGATGAATAAGATCTCAATATATATATATATTTAAAAAACCATCTTGGTATTTCAGGTTGAAGTCCAACACTTGCTAAATATCTGTGGAAAATGAAGACTAATACAAAAGGCCAAACTTTAGCAAAGCGAGAGAAACCGTGAATTAAACACTTCTCTTAACACTTAACCGTTGACATTCAGGTTTTAACATTCTTATTTCTCCGAAGCAGCGACTCACCGTCAGCTACTAAACCTGCAAAATCTTTAACAGTTACTGACACTTCCAGCACTTCAAAGGAAGAGCACTTTCTAAGTGCTGTGCCGTCTTGGCTGTGGATGCAGGTATGCTTCCTAACATGCAGGTAAAAGCTGAAAACATGAAGACTCGAAGGTCATTTTTGGTGAGAGAAGATCTGTCTAGGACATGCTCTGGTTAACCCAGACCCTCAGCCCCTGAACCTCCTCTGGCAGGAATGTCATTATAAGACTATTTTGGCAGTCAACATCACCCAAATTGGAACTTCATAAAAGAAGAGCTGTTTAAGCAAAGCATCTTGGGTTATTGTTAAGAAGTAATAGACATTTCATTCTTCAAACACACTTTAATGATCCGTGAAGCTTTGTTTTGCAAAAAGAGAAGGGAATGGTTGCTTTGCTAAAACGTAAACTTATCGTAAATTGAAACCTTCGTAATAAATTCAATTTGTAGACATTTTATAGACAGAAATATTCAGTGAAAGAAACATTCACCAGAGATTATATTAAAAACGTATTGCGTCACTTTGAACATGACAGGAGTCCAAAAGGGAAGCCTGGAGTCAAAAAACTCATTAAACAAGAAGCAGAGAGGGAAAAAAAAACTGAAGAACACAGTCATCTTTAAGGATATGACGCAAGGGGATCAAGCACTCACAACAAGGATTACCTTCTGCTCTGTCGTTGTAGAGTGATACCAGGAGAGAGGTGCTTTTATTTTCTTGCTTCAGGCAAGAAAGAATGGGACTCACAGCACGGTACTGCTTGTGTTGTGCAGACACACATACAGGTTATACACTGTGACAAAAAAAAAAAAGTATCACCAAAACCTCAACCAAACACACCTTTATTTCTGTATACAGAAAAACATGGCTAGATGCCAGGCTCTTAAATTCAGTGTAAATAATGCATGCTGTTTTTCTCTCTCTGTGTCTAACACACACACACACCACATAAAAAGTGCCCTGAGCTCCAGATCAAAAAGAAGAAAAAAAAAAGAAGAAAAACACACAAAGAAGAGGAAGCCTCTGGAAAAGATTCTTGATGAAAGTGGGTAGAGCAAGCTAAGGGAACATTGAGATGAAAATGTCAGTCACATTTTCTATTCAATTTTCACACGAATCACAGCAGAATACAGAGTGTTGAGCTGGTCTATATCCTTTTATGCGTTTCTAGGCAAGAATGTGCAATCTGAATCAGACTATTAACAAATCTGCATCGGCAGATGAGGCAGATCATTATGCAAGCATCATTTAGCAATTACGAACTTGTATCCTTTTAATGCTTCATTTTTTTTTCTTCGATGCAGGAATTTACTTGATTTGCATGTGAGATTGTGTAATATTTGCATCCTGTTTTTTTTTTTCTTTTCTTGTTGCAGTCATGTTTAAAAATGGCAAAATTATGTTAACTAAATGATTTGACTGAAAGCGGAAAAATACCTAAAAAATAATCCTTCTGAAACTGAGATACACACTTGTTAATCCATTGATGATTATTTTATTGCACTGATGACTGTACCTTTTAAACCACTGCAAACGACACCTAATGAGGACAGAGCCACATTGGTCTTTATGAAAACATCTGTTGAACAAGGTTAATTATTTTTCTCATTTATACCGAACACAGCCACAGTGTTCTACCTTGGCGAACACAATTTCATAAAAAATGGTCATTATGCTTTGATTCAATGTTGAATCTTCGGTAAATGCCTTATAGTGCCCTTGTGCAATACCTTGGACTTTTAATACTTTATGTGGCATTTCTTGAATGGTGTCATAAGGGACATTGATCTTCAAATGTAACAGATGTGTAACTAAATGTTATAGCTCTAACAGATGGGTTGATATTTAATGTCATGTAAACAATAGTTAAACAGAGCCTAGGTGATTTTTCTAGTTGTTGCAGCAGAGATGACGAGAGTATACTGTTTGGTGCAGTGATTAAAAATATCCAGTAAAAACAATACCTGCTGAAATAACAGAGTGCATAACAAAGCACAAAGTAGGGAAGATTGACATATCAGTCCTAAGTATTGGGAATACAGATCAAGGAATTTTGAAATGATCGGCATTGAAAATCCTGATTAAATTCAACCTGCAATACCAGCAATTTATGATAATCATGGCACATTTTCATGTTCAAGGCTAACAAAACAGTTGAGCTAAAATATCTAGGGTTTCGATAACAATCTAAATGTATTAAACCTTTACAATGATGTGACTAATGCTAATCGAAGGACTATATTGGCTGCTGCACCTCCCTGACTGTCTGGGTCATGTGAGCCTTTCTGTCCTGTGCTCAGACAAATGTGTTTTGAGGAGAACTAAGCAGAAAGCAATTGTCATTAAATTATATGATGTTTCAAGCAAAGTCATATATTTATGAAGGATCATTTTTCTGTATGTTTTGTTTGTATATTACAAGATACATGATCAACAGGTGATATCAAAGCAGAGTTAAGCATGCGCTCAGCTAACTGCTGCGCTCTACTTCGGCTCTTCGCTTTGCCTGAAAACATTGCCATCAAAAGCAAGATGAGAGCTAAGTGAACAAAGTAACTGTGTCGAGATAAATAAAGTTTTAGAAACAAAAGGCCGTACGAACTTCTGTTAGAGCACAATTAAAGATGCGCCAACCTGAGATTTGTGGCAGATTTCAGACCTCCAGGTTATAGGGAAAACTCACAGATCCCAAAAGTGTTATTTTACTAAACTTTAAAGCTTTTTTACATATATACATGGCAGACTTTAATAACTTGTGCACAGCATTGGCAAATACCAATTCTTAAATAAAGAGTCCATATTTGTGATCACTCCTGTCCATGAGATTCCTTATTTTATAGAGTGTACTTTTAAAAAAAAAAAAGTATTCTCCTCCCTTACATCTTGATTGACATTTTTTTAGTTCACTTTTCTACATGAGGAACTTGCACAAAGCGAAGAACCCCCCCCCCCCCCCCCCCCCGCCCCCCACCCCCCGGCTCAACCTGAAAATAAATGAGTTGGCTCCGACTAATTGAGCAGTAATCATGATGTGCCGTTTGTTTCTGTTGAGGAAACATCATTTGCTGATAAACATTTTTCTAATCACAGCTGCTGCAGGCAGTGCTTCCCTGTTTAGTGCCAAGGTGACCTGAACAAAACAAGAAATAATGCGACATGAAATAGGGACACTGCCAGGAGCAAAACAGCCTGTCACGCTTCCTCGCTATGAGGAAATGATGTGTGCTACTTTGCAAATAAATCTGGCACCACAACTAAAAAAAGGTGGGAAAAAAACAAATCAATAGCTTCCCCAGTTGCATTCGTCCCACCGCTAACGAGAAACTGGCCAGAGAATAGATGAGTGAGGAGATGCAAACCGTTTCCTGTTGTGGCGATTATGAGGCAAGCGCATCTCATAAACCTTGTCGTGACAACGTAAGTGATCACAGCAGGAAGTGTAATAAATACTCTAGACAAACTGAAAAAGTTTATCAAAGGACCTTTGCAGAGTAGCTAAATTGAATAACGAGTGAAACCCAAGTTAGAGCTGAAAAAGGGCTGTTGTTTTTTTTAAAAAAAAATCACAAGTTTTAAAATAACATTCAACTTATTATTGATGGTGAAACTAAAATAGCTTCTGCCAATAATTAAGTTCTTAACAAGCGTCCATGGCAAAGGTAGAAAGAGCTGGTATTTAATGTTACCCCTCATCCAATGTCTTAAAATGTCCAGACACTTTATACGTATAAACTTTTCATACTTTTCTAGATTACGTTAACAGTCCTTTAATGTGCTTTTGAAATATGAAGAGGACCTAAAGGGGAAGATAGCAAGGAAGGAACAATTACGGAACACAATCAGGAAAAGAAAGAAAGAGGTGATGGCGTAGAACATGAACGAACAGAAGGTAGGACACAGAGAAGGAAGGAAACAGCTCAAAAGAATGAAAGAAAGTATGAGACATAGGCAAGAAACACAGGGTAGAACAAAAGGGAGGAAACACAAGGAAGGGGGAAGGAAAGCAACAAGGGACAGAGCAAGAAGGAAGGAAACAAGGAAAGAATGAAAAACAAAGACAAAAAGTGAATAAAGGACCAAAAGGAGAAAAAGGAGGAAAGAGAAGAAGATTGGAGGTAGAAAACAGGCAGCAGCAAGTAAGGGAGAAAGGAAACAATGAGGAAGAGAAAGAAAGGAAAAATAAGGGCACAAGTAAGAAAAGGTGGAAAGGATGCAGAAGAAGGAATAAATCAAGGACACAAGGAAAGAAAGAAAATAAGGAGAGTAGTAAGCACATAAGGAGAAAGTATATGAGGAAGAAAGGGCACAAGGAAGAAAAAGGTGGAAAGGATGACAGAAAGGAGAGAAGGAAAGCACGACGGGAAAATATGACAGCATTTAAAGATTGGGATGA